>NC_092734.1:5036575-5136575 GCF_047496885.1 Scyliorhinus torazame | reverse complement strand
TGAAAAGCCCCTAGTCGCCACATTCCGGCGCCTGTACGGGGAGGCTGGTACGGGAATTGAACCGTGCTGCTGGCCTGCTTGGTCTGCTTTAAAAGCCAGCGATTTAGCCCGGTGTGCTAAACCAGCCCACGCTTAACTTTTTAAAAATCACTTTTCCAAATAGTTCTTCATGTTTTGGTTTTCTCCTCACCCCCCCCAAACTGAAAATCACCACCAAGCCGGGCAGGTGTCAGTAAACCGAAAGAATAGTTACGGAAATGATCTAATTAAAAACATAAAATGCTGCAAAGCCAGGCTGGCAGCATCTGTGGCAAGAGAAAAAGAGGTGATGTTTCAGATCTGTGACCTTTCATCAGGTGTCTGTAGATCCTACTCGATAGTAAGCCCGTCGCCCACTTCTTGGCGGCTGCTGCTGGTATTTAAGAACCTGGAGTGTTTAGCATTCCTAATTTTGAACTGTTTCCAGTGAATGCTGTCCACGCTCTCCCCCACATTGAGGTATATTTTTTCTGTACATTTATATCTTCGCTGCCTAAACATAGGAAATTGAACATGATGGTTTTGAACATAAATAGCACTTTTTAGTTTTAATCATCAGACTAGACAATTATTAGAAATAATGATCGAACTTGATTAATTCAAAATGACCATACAACATTGATGAACATGTAGACCATAAGATGTTTGAAGTACAAAGAAAAAATAATAAATTGGACTTGTTTTTCTCTCCGTCTCTCTCTCTGTCTCTCTCTCTCTCTCCGTCTCTCTCTCTCTCCGTCTCTCTCTCTCCGTCTCTCTCTCTCCGTCTCTCTCTCTCTCCGTTTCTCTCTCTCTCTCTCCGTCTCTCACTCTCTCTCTCCGTCTCTCACTCTCTCTCTCCGTCTCTCACTCTCTCTCTCTCCATCTCTCTCTCTCCCTCTCTCTCTCTCTCCGTCTCTCCGTCTCTCCATCTCTCCGTCTCTCTCTCTCTCTCTCTCCGTCTCTCTCTCTCTCTCTCTCTCCGTCTCCGTCTCTCTCTCTCTCTCTCCATCTCTCTCTCTCTCTCTGTCGTCTCTCTCCCTGTCCGTCTCTCTCTCCGTCCTTCTCTCTCTCTCTCTCTCCGTCCGTCCCTCTCTCCGTCCGTCCCTCTCTCCGTCCATCTCTCTCTCTCCGTCCGTCTCTCTCTCTCCGTCCGTCTCTCTCTCTCTCCGTCTCTCTCTCTCTCCGTCTCTCTCTCTCTCCGTCTCTCTCTCTCTCCTTCTCTCTCTCTCCGTCTCTCTCTCTGTCTCTCTTTCTCTCCGTCGCTCTGTCTCCGTCTCTGTCTCTCCGTCTCTGTCTCTCTCCGTCTCTCTCTCTCCGTCTCTCTCTCTGTCTCTCTCTGTCTCTCTCTGTCTCTCTCTGTCTCTCTCTGTCTCTCTCTCTGTCTCTCTCTCTGTCTCTCTCTCTGTCTCTCTCTCTCTCTCTCCCTCTCTCTCTCTCTCCGTCTCTCTCTCTCTCTCTCTCTCCGTCTCTCTCTGTCTCTCTCTCTCTCTCTCTCTCCGTCTCCGTCTCTCTCTCTCTCTCCGTCTCTCTCTCTCTCTTTCTCTCTCTCTCCGTCTCCGTCTCTCTCTCTCTCTCCGTCTCTCTCTCTCTCTCCGTCTCTCTCTCGTCTCTCTCCCTGTCCGTCTCTCTCTCCGTCCTTCTCTCTCTCTCCGTCCGTCTCTCTCTCCGTCCGTCTCTCTCCGTCCGTCTGTCTCTCTCTCCGTCCGTCTCTCTCTCTCCGTCCGTCTCTCTCTCTGTCCTTCTCTCTCTCTGTCCGTCTCTCTCTGTCTCTCTCTCTCTCTTTGTCTCTCTCTCCGTCTCTCTCTCCTTCTCTCTCTCTCCGTCTCTCTCTGTCTCTCTCTCTCTTTGTCTCTCTCTCCGTCTCTCTCTCTCCTTCTCTCTCTCTCCGTCTCTCTCTCTCCGTCTCTCTCTGTCTCTCTTTCTCTCCGTCGCTCTGTCTCCGTCTCTGTCTCTCCATCTCTGTCTCTCTCCGTCTCTCTCTCTCTATCTGTCTCTCTCTCTGTCTCTCTCTCTGTCTCTCTCTCTGTCTCTCTCTCTGTCTCTCCGTCTCTCTCTCTCTCTCTCCGTCTCTCTCTCTCCGTCTCTCTATGTCTCTCTCTCTCTCTCTCTCTCTCTCTCTCCGTCTCTCTCTCTCTCTCTCTCTCTCTCGCTGCTGCTTGTTCCTTTCTCTTAGTTCTTACCCAGATGGTTCTAAACTCCATTATTTTGAATCCCATTCTGTGACACTGAGTCTGCGTGCAGCCTCCTTATGCCCCCTTCACTACTTATTTTCTTACCTTTCTTTGAGTCAACAGCAAATTTGCAATTATCCTTTCAGTTCTTCCATCCATGGTTACCCATCCAGCTTCCTGTTCAGTATATTTTCCACAAACATAAAATTAAATAAATGTAGGAGCATAGAAAACATCTTAATTGACCCAGAACTAAAATGAAATGAAAATCGCTTATTGTCACAAGTAGGCTTCAATGAAGTTACTGTGAAAAGCCCCTAGTCGCCACATTCCGGCGCCTGTTCGGGGAGGCTGGTACGGGAATTGAACCGTGCTGCTGGCCTGCCTTGGTCTGCTTTAAAAGCTAGCGATTTAGCCCGGTGTGCTAAACCAGCCCACGCTTAACTTTTTAAAAATCACTTTTCCAAATAGTTCTTCATGTTTTGGTTTTCTCCTCACCCCCCCCAAACTGAAAATCACCGCCAAGCCGGGCAGGTGTCAGTAAACCGAAAGAATAGTTACGGAAATGATCTAATTAAAAACATAAAATGCTGCAAAGCCAGGCTGGCAGCATCTGTGGCAAGAGAAAAAGAGGTGATGTTTCAGATCTGCGACCTTTCATCAGGTGTCTGTAGATCCTACTCGATAGTAAGCCCGTCGCCCACTTCTTGGCGGCTGCTGCTGGTATTTAAGAACCTGGAGTGTTTAGCATTCCTAATTTTGAACTGTTTCCAGTGAATGCTGTCCACACTCTCCCCCACATTGAGGTATATTTTTTCTGTACATTTATATCTTCGCTGCCTAAACATAGGAAATTGAACATGATGGTTTTGAACATAAATAGCACTTTTTAGTTTTAATCATCAGACTAGACAATTATTAGAAATAATGATCGAACTTGATTAATTCAAAATGACCATACAACATTGATGAACATGTAGACCATAAGATGTTTGAAGTACAAAGAAAAAATAATAAATTGGACTTGTTTTTGGAGAACCTTTCATGTTGAAGGTTTGACAATTAAACTTTTTAAACATCCAAAAATATCCAGTAAATGAACTGCAGGGTGATGTCCGACTAACATAGTCTTGATGTGGTTTATTTGCAAATAAAACAGCATCACCCTGACTACTTTGGGACATCTTTAGTTTTGAGTTGCCCATGACGCGTGATTTGCTGTTGTGTGCCATGGCAACCAGTGAGTCGATAATCAGATTGCTGAACTTGGTATACATTGAAATTGCAGCCACGAAATATGGGATTACATTAATATAGATCAATTTCCCACTGCTGCTCACCCGGTAGCTCATGGTGATTTGCAGTTTGGAAGGTAGAGAATAAAAGATGAGAATTCTGTGATGTTATTACCCCCCCCCCCCCCACCCCCACTGAATGGTAAAGTAAATTAAATTATTTTAACTGCACCCAGATTTATTGTCATTGCCCTCCATCTCGCCCCAATTCTCACCGTTTTGTGTGAGAGTAATATTTCAATTAATTTTATACAATTCTTTTGCCTAAAATTTAGCAGGGGTAGATAGATCCTGCATTAGGCACAGTTCCCAGGACAGAGTAGGGTGTTGGTCCCAGGAAGAAACATGACCCGTTTGAGGCATTCAAGCAAAACGATCCACTAAAATGTATCAAACAAAACTGAAGCTGCTGGGATTTTTTTAACTGAATCTAATTACAGTGCAGGAGGAGGCCATTCAGCCCATCAAGTCTGTACCGATCCTTGGAAAGAGCGCCCCTACTTCAGCCACGCCTGTAACCCAGTAACCCACCCTAACCTGTGGACAAATCATTGTGAATCTGATCAAGAAATGATGCAATTAGGCATTTCACTATGCTATCAGCGATGTATTTGCTGAGAGAACTCCATGAGCATCTACGTTAATTGGGTAATATAAATGTACATTGTATTATTGACAAATGTCTTAATAACCATCACCTGGCAAAGTGGGTGTTGGCTGCAAGCATTTTATTTGATGTACAAGAGACTATCCGCCAAATAGTTCTTGTGTGAAAACACTCCTGGAGCAAAGTTTCCTTTCCTCACAGTCTTACAAAATTGAAATAAAATATTGGGGCTTCTGGCCACTGTGGCCACTGTTGGGGCCTAGTCTGGGATCATGCTAGTGTGTCACAAGCTGGAAGGGTTCACTTTAGTTGAGAGAGAGAGAGAGAGAGAGAGAGAGAGAGAGAGGCAAGCAGCTTTTATCGAGAATGTCCCAAAATATTTGTGATAAAAGACTTTCAAGAAACCAAGGGTTTTGGTCACTTGCCACCAGGCTATTTTTGCACAATGGAAAACAATCAATAGCCTATTCTTGTTAACAAAGGAGTGTCTACCTCCCATGTCCATTGATGGTGAAGAGGGGACAGTGAAAACAGCGCGGGAGCTGAGTGAGCCGGGACAGTGAAAACAGCGCGGGAGCTGCGAGTCGGAGCGGATTTTTAAAAAGATCGCGGCCTAGTTTCGGGAGCCGTTCGTAGGAGGAGGAGGAGCAGTCTCTGTCAGGGAGAGAACCTGAGAACATCTAAGACACTCAGAGGGTAAGAAGGTAAGTCAGTGATTTTTACTCATTTTTACTTTTATACCTTTTTCAAATTGTGTGTGTCGGGGGAAACTGAAGTGACATCACAGAAAAGCTGTGGCCTGAGTGGCTGGTTGGGAATCTACACTTAATAAAAAAAATTAAGCATTGGTAACTAATTAAGCATAATTACTTAATTATAATTTAGAGGGATGTCTAAGCCAGAGATCGGAGAGTACTATATTTAGCTTTCGCATTTCTATTAGAAATCTAGTGCTAGGAAGCAGATAGTTAACAGTAACTTTGAATTTTTTTTTTTTAATATATTTTTTTTAAAAATTAAATTTTAATTTTAATTAATTGACGCAATGTCAGTTAGAGGGGTGCAGTGCTCTGACTGTGAGATGTGGCAGGTCCGGGAGGCTTCCAGCGTCCCGGATGGCTTCATCTGCAGAAAGTGCACCCAACTGGAGCTCCTCACAGACCGCATGGTTCGGTTGGAGCAGCAATTGGATGCACTTAGGAGCATGCAGGTGGCGGAAAGCGTCATAGATCGCAGTTATGTAAATGTGGTCACACCCAAGGTGCAGGCAGAGAAATGGGTGACCACCAGAAAGGGCAGGCAGTCAGTGCAGGAATCCCCTGTGGTTGTCCCCCTCTCGAACAGGTATACCCCTTTGGATACTGTCGGGGGGGATAGCCTATCAGGGGAAAACAGCAGCAGCCAGAGCAGTGGCACCACGGCTGGCTCTGATGTTCAGAAGGGAGGGTCAAAGCGCAGAAGAGTAATAGTAATAGGGGACTCTATAGTCAGGGGCACAGATAGGCGCTTCTGTGGACGTGAAAGAGACTCCAGGATGGTATGTTGCCTCCCTGGTGCCAGGGTCCAGGATGTCTCCGAACGGGTAGAGGGCATCCTGAAGGGGGAGGGCAAACAGGCAGAGGTCGTTGTACATATTGGTACTAACGACATAGGCAGGAAGGGGCATGAGGTCCTGCAGCAGGAGTTCAGGGAGCTAGGCAGAAAGTTAAAAGACAGGACCTCGAGGGTTGTAATCTCGGGATTACTCCCTGTGCCACGTGCCAGTGAGGCTAGAAATAGGAAGATAGAGCAGATAAACACGTGGCTAAACAGCTGGTGTAGGAGGGAGGGTTTCCATTATCTGGACCACTGGGAGCTCTTCCGGGGCAGGTGTGACCTGTATAAGAAGGACGGGTTGCATCTAAACCGGAGAGGCATAAATATCCTGGCCGCGAGGTTTGCTAGTGTCACACGGGAGGGTTTAAACTAGTATGGCAGGGGGGTGGGCACGGGAGCAATAGGTCAGAAGGTGAGAGCATTGAGGGAGAACTGGGGAATAGGGACAGTGTGGCTCTGAGGCAGAGCAGACAGGGAGAAGTTGCTGAACACAGCGGGTCTGGTGGCCTGAAGTGCATATGTTTTAATGCAAGAAGTATTACGGGTAAGGCAGATGAACGTAGAGCTTGGATTAGTACTTGGAACTATGATGTTGTTGCCATTACAGAGACCTGGTTGAGGGAAGGGCACGATTGGCAGCTAAACGTTCCAGGATTTAGATGTTTCAGGCGGGATAGAGGGGGATGTAAAAGGGGAGGCGGAGTTGCGCTACTGGTTCAGGAGAATATCACAGCTGTACTGCGGGAGGACACCTCAGAGGGCAGTGAGGCTATATGGGTAGAGATCAGGAATAAGAAGGGTGCAGTCACAATGTTGGGGGTTTACTACAGGCCTCTCAACAGCCAGCGGGAGATAGAGGAGCAGATAGGTAGACAGATTTTGGAAAAGAGTAAAAACAACAGGGTTGTGGTGATGGGAGACTTCAACTTCCCCAATATTGACTGGGACTCACTTAGTGCCAGGGGCTTAGACGGGGCGGAGTTTGTAAGGAGCATCCAGGAGGGCTTCTTAAAACAATATGTAGACAGTCCAACTAGGGAAGGGGCGGTACTGGACCTGGTATTGGGGAATGAGCCCGGCCAGGTGGTAGATGTTTCAGTAGGGGAGCATTTCGGTAACAGTGACCACAATTCAGTAAGTTTTAAAGTACTGGTGGACAAGGATAAGAGTGGTCCTAGGATGAATGTGCTAAATTGGGGGAAGGCTAATTATAACAATATTAGGCGGGAACTGAAGAACATAGATTGGGGGCGGATGTTTGAGGGCAAATCAACATCTGACATGTGGGAGGCTTTCAAGTGGCAGTTGAAAGGAATTCAGGACCGGCATGTTCCTGTGAGGAAGAAGGATAAATACGGCAATTTTCGGGAACCTTGGATGACGAGAGATATTGTAGGCCTCGTCAAAAAGAAAAAGGAGGCATTTGTCAGGGCTAAAAGGCTGGGAACAGACGAAGCCTGCGTGGAATATAAGGAAAGTAGGAAGGAACTTAAGCAAGGAGTCAGGAGGGCTAGAAGGGGTCACGAAAAGTCATTGGCAAATAGGGTTAAGGAAAATCCCAAGGCATTTTACACGTACATAAAAAGCAAGAGGGTAGCCAGGGAAAGGGTTGGCCCACTGAAGGATAGGCAAGGGAATCTATGTGTGGAGCCAGAGGAAATGGGCGAGGTACTAAATGAATACTTTGCATCAGTATTCACCAAAGAGAAGGAATTGGTAGATGTTGAGTCTGGAGAAGGGTGTGTAGATAGCCTGGGTAACATTGAGATCCAAAAAGACGAGGTGTTGGGTGTCTTAAAAAATATTAAGGTAGATAAGTCCCCAGGGCCTGATGGGATCTACCCCAGAATACTGAAGGAGGCTGGAGAGGAAATAGCTGAGGCCTTGACAGAAATCTTTGGATCCTCGCTGTCTTCAGGGGATGTCCCGGAGGACTGGAGAATAGCCAATGTTGTTCCTCTGTTTAAGAAGGGTAGCAAGGATAATCCCGGGAACTACAGGCCGGTGAGCCTTACTTCAGTGGTAGGGAAATTACTGGAGAGAATTCTTAGAGACAGGATCTACTCCCATTTGGAAGCAAATGGACGTATTAGTGAGAGGCAGCACGGTTTTGTGAAGGGAAGGTCGTGTCTCACTAACTTGATAGAGTTTTTCGAGGAGGTCACTAAGATGATTGATGCAGGTAGGGCAGTGGATGTTGTCTTTATGGACTTCAGTAAGGCCTTTGACAAGGTCCCTCATGGTAGACTAGTACAAAAGGTAAAGTCACACGGGATCAGGGGTGAGCTGGCAAGGTGGATACAGAACTGGCTAGGCCATAGAAGGCAGAGAGTAGCAATGGAAGGATGCTTTTCTAATTGGAGGGCTGTGACCAGTGGCGTTCCACAGGGATCAGTGCTGGGACCTTTGCTCTTTGTAGTATATATAAATGATTTGGAGGAAAATGTAACTGGTCTGATTAGTAAGTTTGCAGACGACACAAAGGTTGGTGGAATTGCGGATAGCGATGAGGACTGTCAGAGGATACAGCAGAATTTAGATTGTTTGGAGACTTGGGTGGAGAGATGGCAGATGGAGTTTAATCCGGACAAATGTGAGGTAATGCATTTTGGAAGGTCTAATGCAGGTAGGGAATATACAGTGAATGGTAGAACCCTCAAGAGTATTGAAAGTCAAAGAGATCTAGGAGTACAGGTCCATAGGTCATTGAAAGGGGCAACACAGGTGGAGAAGGTAGTCAAGAAGGCATACGGCATGCTTGCCTTCATTGGCCGGGGCATTGAGTATAAGAATTGGCAAGTCATGTTGCAGCTGTATAGAACCTTAGTTAGGCCACACTTGGAGTATAGTGTTCAATTCTGGTCGCCACACTACCAGAAGGATGTGGAGGCTTTAGAGAGGGTGCAGAAGATATTTACCAGAATGTTGCCTGGTATGGAGGGCATTAGCTATGAGGAGCGGTTGAATAAACTCGGTTTGTTCTCACTGGAACGAAGGAGGTTGAGGGGAGACCTGATAGAGGTATACAAAATTATGAGGAGCATAGACAGAGTGGATAGTCAGAGGCTTTTCCCCAGGGTAGAGGGGTCAATTACTAGGGGGCATAGGTTTAAGGTGAGAGGGGCAAGGTTTAGAGTAGATGTACGAGGCAAGTTTTTTACGCAGAGGGTAGTGGGTGCCTGGAACTCACTACCGGAGGAGGTAGTGGAAGCAGGGACGATAGTGACATTTAAGGGGCATCTTGACAAATACATGAATAGGATGGGAATAGAGGGATGCGGACCCAGGAAGCGTAGAAGATTGTAGTTTAGTCAGGCAGCATGGTCGGCACGGGCTTGGAGGGCCGAAGGGCCTGTTCCTGTGCTGTACATTTCTTTGTTCTTTGTTCTTTGTATAACCAGGACTAAGGACTATCAAATATATGGTGGTTGCTCATTCATCCATTTTGGAATTCCGGAGAAACTTCTTTACGTTGACTGGTCAGAATGTGGGACTCACTTACCACAAGGAATAGATGAGTGGAATGGCATGGGTATGATTCAGGGAAAGCTAGTTAGATACATGAAGGATATGTTGATGGGTTTAGTGCGAGGATCCTTGTGTGAAGACCTGTTGAGCAGAATGGCATATTCCTATCCTGTAAATACTGTGCAAGGCAGTTCATGAGCCAAACGATTCGGATTTAACCTCAATTGGTGATCGGGAAACACATTGCTCCGGCTTTTGTAAGTATCTTTGTGTTCACGTTTCTGCTCAAACTCACTTGTACATCAGCTGTTGTAAAACTTGGCAGGAACCAAGACGATCAGACCGCATCTTAGAAAGCAATCTTTTTTTTTTAAGTCGCAGAAATAAATAATTCTTGATATTTAAGAGTGGTAACCTGGTGCAGTTTTACTAATACACCTGAAAATAGATTTAATCAGATAGAAAAGCATTAGGTATCTAGTTCGCCGACTCAGTAACCTGATTTGACATAACTGGGAATGACAAAGACGGATTACACACAGCCAGTTGCTCATTATTTGGTATGTACTGTGATCAATTTCTCAGTAATTTTTAACAACTGCCTATTTTTCCAGTGTCGATAAAGCTTAATTTTCAGAGCTCCGGAAATGAGCATAATCCGCGGAATGCACGATGTTGGTTAATTCGAGCAAGAAACCTGGCCACTTCTGTGGGTGGAGCCAGCTTCTTGCAGGATAGTTTTTAAGGCAGTGGGAAGATTCCGGAAGCTCATTTTGCACCACACAAAATTGCACTTGACTTTTCTCCATCTTTCATGGGGTTTGACCAACTTTGGGTGAATTACACGGAAAATAGAACCACACCGCCTTGCGTAACTCCAAGCAACTTTGCTTATTTTTGACCACAACTCATGTATCATATATATCCATGTTACAACCAAATGTTTACTTAAAATCAGATACCATGCTCCAAGAATATTGCCACTCCTTTTCCTCATTTAATTGACAACATTTGGTTCCACGTAGAACCAAACAGACACTACTTAAAGGCAAGAGGATTCCACAAACATCAATTGAGATTAATTTCCTTTCATTTTTTGGGAATGTGGTTGAAGTTGGAATGTTGGCCAAGACACTCCAATAACTCCCTGCTGTGCAGAAATAATATCATGGGATCTTCAACATCCTCCAGAACAGGAGGCGAACTTTGACTTGTTTCCTCCTCCAGAAGACAGCACCTCCAACAGTGAAGCACTCTGTCAGCACTGTGCTTGAGTGCCAGGCCAGATACTCAATTACTGTTACAGGGCTTGAAATCTCAACTTTCTGATTCAGGTACAGGGTCCTTCTTCCCATGTAAAGCTGGCATTGTTAGGAAAATTACAAATGCTTCCATGTGCTGTGGGTGTTGCTACATGGGGAATCAAATTTACATATCGTGTTCAGATGGAGTGTGTGTAGAGGATTAGTGCATCCAGGTGTAATTAAGTCCCCACTTTAAAATCTTTTATTAGATTTTGATTTGCTACGACTACTTAACCATCAAACCACACAGCATTTAGAAAGGAACAGGCAGATGTATTCTATGTTGTTCAATCTGTAATGTTGAGACACTCAGGAGTCTGGAATCACATCCCTACTCTGCGTGGAATCAGTTCTGGAGTGAGGTATTTCCTCACAGTTTTACAAAATTAAAATAAAATATTGGGGCTTCTGTCCACTGTTTTGGCAACTGTTGGGGTCTAGTCCGGGATCGTAATCAAATGATATAAGCCAGCAGGGTTCACTTTAGTTGAGAGAGAGAGAGAGACAAGCAGCTTTTCTCGACTGTCCCAAAGATTTTGTAATGAAAGATTTTCAAAAAAGCTCAGGGTTTTGGTCATATGCCAAATGGCTATTTATGGAAAACAATCAATAGTCTATTCATGTTAATGAAAGAGTGTCTACTTCCCATGTCCATTGATGGTGGAGACAACCAGGACGAAGGACCATCAAATATGTGAGGGTTGCGAATTCCTCCATTTTGGAATTCACAAGAAACTTCTTATGTTGAGAGTGGTGAGAATGTGGAATTCACTACCAGACGGAATAGATGCGTTGAATAGATAGACAGTTTCCATAGTAAATGTTGAAAATGATTATGGGTAAGTGAATATAAAAGTGTGATGACGACATGAAGCCCTGTTGACTGGAAGAGCGCATAAATATGAGACTCTTAATGCATTATCGATTGGGCTCGATTCCACCAATTGGGAACAAAGTCCCATAGCGAACGCATTTAGCCACGTGTTCCCCAGCGCTCAGCGGCAAGAAACACAAGGCTACACAATGCGAGTGGCTTTGTATAAGGGGCCTCAGCGGTGAACATGCGGTCAAGGCCGCACATAGTCCCGTTTTGTATACTGGGGAGCTTCACTCGCCAGAACTCCCCAGTGTAGTGAGAGATGGCTGGCAGTGCCGGGGTGCCCAGGTGGCACCGGCCTTGCCAGGATACCAACCTGCCCAAAGGGCATCCAGCTGGGGGCCTCCGATCCCCTGGGAGATCAGAGGCCATCTAATCCCAGTTTGTGGAGAGCAGTACTGAACGACGCTCGCCTGAGGCCTACGAGGCGAAGGGGATGAATCGCGTTGGATCTCGCAAGGCGTTGTGAGCCAGGTATATTCCGGGAGCGGTGTCTCCCAGCTTTTAGCGGCCGTGCTGCTGTGCAGCAAACTGCTTTTCAGGTGCAGCGTGGCCATTGGATCACGCCCAGTGTGTTTAAAAATGTGGTCTCTGAAGTTAGCAGCTCACTACTGTAATGTTCTTGTCGGATGGCCTTATTTATTACAAGAACTCTCGTAGGTAAAGCTATAACTGATTTATTGACATTAAGTGTGGGTAAACTATGTACAAGAGAGCAGATTTAAAAAACAGTAAAATTGTGCAGAAGCAGCTCTCTCTTTGACTTTCTGTAGCCAGTCGGCGAATTACAACACAACCATGATATCATTAGAACTACTTCCTTGAATTTTTGTATATTTGTGATATCTAGCACACTGTTTTACTGCACTATACTAAGAAAAGCTTTTCTGCAATGTTTCACTGTGGTTAGCATGCTGTCCCTTTCGAACGTTAGGACTGGGGTTCCTTTTTGGGATTGCGGGGTAATTGGCCCTGTGGGGGTGCCGTAGGGAATCGGGGAGGTTAGGACTATAGTTACCTGGAAGCTGGTAGTGATATTAATTCTTTTAACCTTTTCTGCATAACTATTACTGTAACACAGTCAGAATCATCTGAAGTTTGCTATTTAAATCACATTTTTGGATGGTTCCCAGTGCAGAGAAATGTCCTGGAGCTCAGAAATGAATAGCCAGTGTAAATGGCAAAGAGGGCAGTCTCACATTGATGCACTCTTCCGGTCAACAAGACTTTACTTCTTGTCATCACTTTTGTATACACTTACCCATAATCAATTTCAACATTTAGTCTCGAAACTATCTACCTAAACTTGTCAGGCTGTGATTGCAAGCTCCTGAATGTCTCAACATTACAGATTGAACAGCTTAGAATTTCCTCTACTTCAACCAACAAACTCTGCCTGTTCCTTTCTAAATGCTGTGAGGTTTGATTGATGGTTAAGGAGTTCCTGGAATACATTCAGGACAATTTTGCACAGCAGTATGTTTCCAGTCCAACAAGAAAGGAAGCACTTCTGGACCTGGTTATTGGGAATGATGTGGACCAAGTAGATCAAGTATCAGTAGGAGAATATCTAGGGGACGCTGATCATTGATTGTATCAATCAGGTGCTGATACAATGGTAACGGAAAAGGACAAAGAACAATACAGAGTAAAAATATTTAATTGGGAGAAAGCTAATGTCAATGGGGTAAGAACAGAATGGTAGCCGAACAATGGATTGCCTTCCAAGACGGAGTTCCGGCAGAGTCAAGATATAGTCTTTCGAAAGGAAAAGAGAGGGTAAACACATCCAGAACTCACTGGATGGCAAAAGAGTTCGAAATTAAGACAGCTAAAATAATGAAGAAAAAGTGTGTTTTTGACAGCTGTTGGATAAATACAATTGAGAGCTCAGCCGAATATAACGGTTCAGGGGAAGGTGAAAAAGCAAATAACAGAAACAAAGAGGGAGTGTGAAAAGAGATTGGCAGCAAACGTAAAAGGGAATCCTAAAGTCTTCTACATAGACATATAAGTAGTATGAATGGTAAAAGGAGGAGTAGGACCGATGAAGGACCAAAAGGGGATTTATCCATGGAGGCAGAGGAATAGCTGAGGTATTAAATGAATACTTTACATCTGTCTTTACCAAGGAAGAAGATGCCACTGAGGCCATGGTCAAAGAGGAGGTAAATCGGACACTGGACAAGTTCAAAATTGATGTGGAGGATGTATTGGATAGGTTGTCTGTACATAAGACACCAGGATTGGATGAGCTGCATCCAAGGATACTGCGGAAACTTTGAATGGGAATTGCAAAGGCACTGGTCATAATCTTCCAGACTTCCTTACACTTGGGTGATGCAGAGGACTGGGAAATTGCCAATGTTACACCATTGCTCAAAAAGCAGTGCAAAGGTGCACCCTACAACTCCAGGCCAGTCAGTTTAACTTTGGTGGTGGGGAAAGTTCTAGAAACAATAACTTTGGACAAAATTAATCGTCACATGGACAATTGCGGGTTAATTAAGGGACGCATGGATTTCTTGAGGGAAAATAATGTTTAACTGACTTGCTGGAGTTTTTCGAAGAGGTAACATAGAGGATTAATGAGGGCAATGCTGTTGACGTGGTGTACATGGATTTCCAAAAGGAATTTGAGTGTGCCGCCCAACAGACGTGGGCAATTTTATAGCTTATGGAATAAAAGGGACAGTAGCAACATGGTTATACAATTGGCTGAGTGACAGGAAGCAATGAGTGGCGTGAATGGGTGTTTTGTGATTGGAGGAATGTTTGTAGTGAAGTCCTCTTTCCCTGATTATCTATTAATAACCTAGTCCTTGGTGTGAAGGGGCTAATTTCAAAACTTACAGGCGATACAAAACTTGGAAGCATTGTGAACTGCGAGGAGGATAGTGTAGAACTTTGAAGGGACATAGACGAGTTAGTAGAATGGGCAGACAAGTGGCAGACGATGTTCAATAAGGAAAAATGTGAAATGATGCATTTTGGTAGGAAGAACATGGAGTAACAATATAAAATAAAAGGTACAATTTGAAAGGGGGGGCAAGAGCAGAGGGACCTGGGTGTATATGGCAGGACAGGATGAGGAAGTGGTTAATAAAGCAGAATATACCCTTTGTTAATGGGGTATAAAATACAAGAGCAATGTGGTTTGTATACGACATGAGTTTGGCTTTAGCTGGAGTATTGTGTCCAGTTCTGGGTACCGGAAGGATATGATGACATTGGAGAGAATGCAGAAAAGATTGACAAGAATGGTTCCAGGGACTTCAGATATGGAGACAGATTGGAGAAGGTGGGTCTGTTTATCATGGAGGAACGAAGACTGAGAGAAGGTTTAATAGAGGTATACAAAATCAGGAGGGGTCTGGACAGAGTGAAGAGAAAGAAAGTATTTCCACTCATGAAAGGATTGAGAATGAGAGGGCACTGATTTAAGTAATTGGCAAAAGAAGCGCTCTTTAATCGGTGATTGTTTTCTTGTTGTGAAATGGTGCACCCAGCAGAATGAGCTTTGTCTCTTCAATCAGGCCAATTTATTTGTGCAACTCAAGTTATTTCTATAATATTGGTAATTGCGGGACCTGGTCATTACAAACACAAACTATACTTTTACATTGCTTGTCTACGAAATTCACTTGTGGGCTAAATTTGATTAGATTAATTTGTTTGCAAATAATCCCCGGTTTGCCTATTTGCTGGTAAATGAGGAATACTGCTCTGTGCAATACATGACAAAGTTAAGTGAGTGAAATCACAGTGAAACTATCACTTTGCAATCTGTTCACACAAAGCATGTGCCCACAGGGGTCACTTGCCTCGTTTCTCACCTTTGCAAATGACTGACAGATCAATTTGTTGTTCAGCTAACTGTACGTGTCTGAGACCCCATTATTCACTCGCCACGGGCACCATTAGGCTGGCTGCGGTACACAGATGGCCCAACCCAGCTGTTTACTTGATTGTTCAGTTCAGTGCGGACTGGGCGGCACTTTTATTATTCTACCACTACTTTGACATCTGGCTCTTGCACCTGGGAAGGGAAAGGAGGGAGGGTAAGGGTGTAATGGTTGGCACTGTTCTACACAACTTCTGTTTCTATCGAGAGATATACAGCACCTGTAAAAGAGAAAAGACAAGTTGACATTCTAGGTATGGACCCTGGGTCGCATATGTCGAACCAATTTTAATAAGCTATGTATTTTGAACACACTCTTTATTTCCAGATTCTAGGCGTTGAATGTCTTCTTTCTATTACTGATTATGTGGTGCATGGTTTGATGAGGCAGCAGTTAAATGAAAGTTGACTTCATAGTGCTTCCATGTGCATGGTGCAAGGGTCGTCCGTTTTGTTCCCGAAACGCAAGGAGAACCAATGGGACTTTGAATTCCTGTTGGAAATGTGTCAATGGTCAGTGCTTAGCGAGAATGAGCCATGTTGCTGATGTGTGATTCTCAGACATTGTGTGGTATCTTTGAGAAGCTCAGTGATTACTTTGCTGCTGCTTATTGTAGAGTCTGTGATAGTGGAACTTGTAGAATAAGAAAGTAAAATGTGGAAGGAAGGAGAGTCAAATAAAGCAATGAAAGAAAGAAATGAACTGCAGTGAAAGAAAATAGACATTCAAGAAGAGTGGAAAACATGAACAAAATCAATAATTCTGACTTCAAATCTATTTTGATGCGTTGCCATTCTCAAATGATAGCACACTGCATATATTTGCAATCTGGTTCTCTTCTTGATCCAAACAATTACCACTAACCCCTCCCAGCTTTCACAGAAAGAAAGGTAAGAGTGAAAAATAGACTTAGATTAAAAAACGAATTCCTGTGAAGGCAAGGGTTACAGCCAGTCACAAACCCATTACCAGCGACGTTCCGTACATAGGTGTTTACTTTAAATGTGGCGTCCTGTATGTCCACATTGTTAAGTAATGGGTTAAGAGACATTGCAATTAGTTGTCTCATTTATGTTAAGTATCCATTAATTGACACATATGTAAAGGGGCTTCAGGTGGCCTCTGTCGAGTGGTGTGTTGTTAAGGGTTTTGTGCAGAGACTGTGGAAGTGAAATAAATGGGGCGGGATTCTCCATTCCCGCGCCGAAGTGCCCACGCCGTCGTGAACGGCGTCGAGGTTCACGACGGCGCGAAACGGCCCCTGTCCCGACCAATTCAGGGCCCGATAATGGGCTAGGATCGGGGCTGCGTCATCTACAGGCGCCAGGCCTTGTCGCCGCGTAAAGGCGCCGCCGCATACATGACGCGGCCGGCACCGCATAACTGGCGTAACCCGCGCATGCGTGGTTGCCGTCCTCTCCGAGTCCGCCCCGCAAGAAGATGGCGGAAGGATCTTGCGGGGCCGCGGAAGGAAGGAGGTCCTCCTTCAGAGAGGACGGCCCGACGATCGGTGGGCACCGATCGCGGGCCATCCCACATTTGAGGTACCCCCCGGTGCAGGATCCCCCCCCCCGCGCAGGCCCCCCCCCCCCCCCCAGCGTTCGCGCGCTGTTCCCGACGGCAGCGACCAGGTGTGGACAGCGCCGGGGGGAACATGCCGATTTGGCCTGGCCGCTCGGCCCATCCGGACCTGAGAATAGCGGGGGTGCCGGAGAATCGCCATTTTGGGTGTCTCCGGCGATTCTCCGGCCTGCGGCCCGCGGAACTCGACAGGGCCATTCCCGCCGCTTGGGAAAATCGCGGGAGGGCCTCGGACCGGCGTCCCGGGAAATCTTGGCAGCCCAGGAAATCTTGACTGCCCAGGCGATTCTCCCAACCAGCGGGGGAGTGGAGAATCTCACCCCAGGTGTTTGGTGAAAAGGAACAAGAACTTTAGACTCTTCATTTCACAGCAGCTAAAACGTCTAACACTGGGAGCAGAGGATGGTTGCTGTGCAAATGTGAAGGTTTGAAAGATACAACTTTTCCTGATCAAACCAAGGAGTGAGTGAGAAGGAAAAAAAAAAAGATACATGGCTGAACCCAGGATAAAGATGGCTGGATATGACTATCCTCCCTTATTTTCTGAAAGGGAATCGTACGACCAATGGAGAAGTGCAGTAGTTATGTGGATTAAGGTAACTGCTTTGGGAAAGAGAAAACAAGGTATGGCATTGGCTCTTTCTCTACCATATGGCAGTAAAATCCGAAACAAAGTGCTTTCTGAGCTGGAATTGGAAGAGTTAGACTCAGAAGGAGGTCTGGAGACTTTATTACATTATATGGATAAGATTTATAAGAAAGATGACTTGTTAAGTGCGTATGAAGCATGATAAGTTCCAGAAAATGGAGGATATCTCCATGGAAAACTATATAATGGAATTTGGCAGACTATATAAAAGGCTGCAGAAACACAATCTGGAATTTCCACAGTCTGTGTTTGACGAATGTGATATAAAATAGTTATTTTAAAGATATTAGTTACTGTAATGTAGATATAGACCGGTCTAATTCTGTTAGGTCACAGACAAAGGATTTCAGAACGCATGGCAAAGGAGGGGGGATGGGGTGTCCAGTGGAGGAGGAGAAAAGGATGCTGGGTAATAGGAGGCCAGGGGAAGGGATGAGAAGTGAGCCAATTAGGATGTATGGCCAGGTCAGGAGGGGTATAGGATGATCTATGGGAATCATGTATGTGAAACTTGATGCCATTTGAATGTGTTGGTAGAGATTTCTTTGTTCTACAGAATCACTCGATTCGGGAGACTCAGGAGGCATCTTGCGTTCTGTGTTTGTTTGAAATGAGTCAGACTTGCAAGTCAAATAAAAATAACTAATGCTATGCCTGCAAATCCATCTCGAGTTTTATTGAGGCCAGACTGACGGGTAAAGAATTTAAGATTTCTCATGTTGGCCTTTAAATTACTTGACTGTGCTAGAGTGAGCAACATGGATAGGCTCCTGGTTTTGACAGGAGTTCAGTTTACTGATAAGGATACCTTATTCGAACGGATGACAAAAGCTTTACAAAAGTTTCTGGGGAAACATTCGATTCCGATGGCTCTGATGACCCAAATAGGTCAGCCTGCAATAAAGCAGAATATGGAAGATGCACTAGTAACAGGATGGCAAAATCGTATGGCTACGAACAGGGCTCAAGACTATAGACGGAGACCGAGACAAGGAAATTATGAAGACAGAAACCCAGTTAGAACCTACAATAGGAAGATGAACCCCAGAAATGCACAGGGCATGATAAATCAATGTTTTTGATGTGAGACTCAATACCATTATGCTTTCAACTGTCCAACTCGTTATGATAGTGTTTGAAGCGACACATGACATGGAAGAGTCAGAAGAGGAAAAAGATAGTGACCAGACAGAAGGCATTGTCCTATTGGCAAGCAGTTTTATGCCGGTAATGAGGGTGTTGGTTGGAGAATCCTTCAACTGTGCTGTATTGGACAGTGGCTGCACATCTACTGTGTGTGGAATTGACTGGTTAAAATGTTACCTGGACTCTTTGAATACTGAAAATCGTAACAAGGTTAAGGAATTTGAAAGTTCCACAAGTTTCAGGTTTGGGGATGATAATACTCTGAAGTTGCTGAAAAGAGTGGTGATCCCTTGCAATATTGCCGGAGTGAATCATTTCATTAGCACGGATGTTGTATCAAGTGAGATACCTTTGCTTCTGAGCAGACCGTCGATGAAGAAAGCACACATGAAACTGGATATGGAACAGGATAAGGCAACAGTTTTTGGAAAGTCGGTGGACTTACAATTTACACAGTCGGGACACTATTGTATTCCATTACTGACAATTAATTTTTCAAGTAGAGTGGTTAAGGATCTGTTAATGGCAGTTGAAAATGGGACTTTAGCTGATAAAAAGCTTGTGGTATTAAAACTGCATAGGCAATTTGCACATCCGTCTCCTCGGAGGCTGAAAATTTATTAAAGGATGCAGGGGTAAGGGGTGACGACTATACTAAACTGATAGAGCAGGTTAGTGACCGCTGTGAAGTTTGTAGGAAGTACAGAAGGACACCAGCACGACCGATAGTAACCCTACCTTTGGCCAGGGATTTTAACGACATTGTGGCCATGGACCTTAAGATCTGGGATAAAGCAAATAATATATTTATTTTGCATTTTGTAGATTTAGCAACCAGATTTAGTCAATCAACGATTGTACAAAGTAAAGAAAAGAGAGTACTTCTGGATCAAATCGTGGAAAAATGGATAGGGACAGGAATGGGTCCACTGGCAAAATTCCTTACGGACAATGGGGGAAAATTTGCTAATGATGAGTTTGGGGATATGTGTGAAAACATGAATATCAGAGTTATGAATACGGCTGGGCTGCAGAAAGCCCATTTAGTAATGGTGTCTGTGAAAGAAATCATGCTGTCATCGATGACATGCTTCGGAAAACTTTGGCAGATCGACCAAATTGCAGGCTAAATTCAGCTTTAGCATTGGCAGTACATGCAAAGAATTAATTGCTGATGGTTGGGGGCTATAGTCTTTATCAATTAGTGTTTGGTAGAAATCCTAAAATTCCGTCCATTTTGGATGACCAGCTTCCAGCTTGGGAGGGGACTACAATTAGCTCTGGTTTTGCTGAACATTTAAATGCATAACATAGCAGTAGAAAAGCTTTTTTGGAAGCAGAAGTCTCTGAAAGAATTCGCAGAGCTTTAAGACATAACGTACGTCCATCAGATGCCGTTTTTCAGCAAGGAGACATGGTATACTATAAGAGAGACAATTCTAATGAATGGAAAGGCCCAGGGAAGATCATAGGCATAGATGGCAAAACAATTATTTTGCAACATGGCAATCAAACTGTTCGGGTCCATTCATCAAGGATAATGGGTACAGATTTCAAATTTTCAAATTTAGACAGAGCAGACAGACATGACGAGGAACCAGATCATCTGGTACGCATGTGTTACAGAACTATGAGGACCAATTAACTGATATAGACAGGGTTTCTGTGGAGGAACACAACACTTCTGGTGAATTAAAACAGGCCATTTTTCCGAAAGAGCAACTGCCAAAAGTTGGTACAAAAGTGACATACTTGTCTGAAGGGGTCTAGTCAATGGAAGGATGCAACTGTTATTAGTAGAGCAGGGAAGGCCACTGGAAAGTATAAACATTGGTTGAATGTACAGCATTCAGGGGAAGGAGTCAAGACAATGGATTGGGAAAACAAAGTTCAAAAATGGAGGGGACAGAAACGCAGTGCCAGTTCAGATAGTACATCGGATAGTGAACAGGTCCGCAGGAAAAGGTCGAGAACTGTTGAAAGGACATCCCACAGCAGAAGGGAAAGATCAAGCAGTAGCAGTACAGAACGAGATACCAGGCGGGAGAGGGGACGTAGTTTGTCAAGATCTTGGAACATGAGTAAGACTACAAATACTAATAGGAGTAGAAACCCACATGCATGTGAAATTTTGGTGGCTTCAAATAAATTAGATGAAAAAGTTATTAAAGAAGCTAAACAGCAAGAATTGCATATTTGGAGTGAATTTGGGGTATACACGGAAGTACCGGATAGGGGACAAAGAGCTCTATCCCACAGATGGATTTGCACGGAAAACGTTCTTCCGGATGGAACTTATAAGGCAAAGGCCAGGCTCGTGGCAAGGGGATTTGAAGAAAACTTAGAAGATCAGGATTTAAGGGTAGATTCACCTACAGCAGGAAAGGTTATTTTAAAGATGATCTTGGCTCTATTAGCCACAAAGAACATAAGAACAAAAGAACTAGGAACAGGAGTAGGCCATCTGGCCCCTCGAGCCTGCTCCGCCATTTAATGGGATCATGGCTGATCTTTGTGGACTCAGCTCCACTCTCCGGCCCGTACACCATATCCCCGAATCCCTTTATTCATTAGAAAGGCATCTATCTTTTTCTTAAAAACGTTTAAAGAAGGAGCCTCAACTGCTTCACTGGGCAAGGAATTCCAGAGATTCACAACCCTTTGGGTGAAGAAGTTCCTCCTACACTCCGTCCTAAATCTACCTCCCCTTATTTTGAGGCTATGCCCCCTAGTTCTGCTTTCCCCAACCAGTGGAAACAACCTGCCCGCAACTATACTATCTATTCCCTTCATAATTTTATATGTCTCAATAAGATCCCCCCGCATCCTTCTAAACTCCAATGAGTACAGTCCCAGTCTACTCAACCTCTCGTCATAATCTAATCCCCTCAACTCTGGGATCAACCTAGTGAATCTCCTCTGCACTCCCTCCAGTGCCAATATGTCCTTTCTCAGGTAAGGAGACCAAATCTGAACACACTACTCCAGATGCGGCCTCACCAACACCCTATACAATTGCAGCATAACCTCCCTAGTCTTGAACTCCATCCCTCTAGCAATGAAAGACAAAACTCGATTAGCCTTCTTAATCACCTGTTGCACCTGCACACCAACTTTTTGCGACTCGTGCACCAGCACACCCAGGTCCCTCTGCACAGCAGCATGTTTTAACATCTTACCGTTTAAATAATAATCCATTCTGCTGTTATTCCTCCCAAAATGGATAGCCTCACACTTGGCAACATTGAATTCCATCTGCCAGACCCTAGCCCATTCACCTAACCTATCCAAATCCTTCTGCAGACTTCCGGTATCCTCTGCCCTTTTTGCTTTACCACTCATCTTAGTGTCGTCTGCAAACTTTGACACATTGCACTTGGTCCCCAACTCCAAATTGTCTATGTAAATTGTGAACAACTGCGGGCCCAACACTAATCCTTGAGGGACCCCACTAGTTACAGGTTGCCAACCAGAGAAACACCCATTTATCCCCACTCTCTGCTTTCTGTTAGTTAACCAATCCTCTACCCATGCTACCACTTTACCCTCAATGCCATGCATCTTTAGTTTATGCAGCAACCTTTTGTGTGGCACCTTGTCAAAAGCTTTCTGGAAATCCAGATATACCACATCCGTTGGCTCCCCGTTATCTACTGCACTGATAACGTCCTCAAAAAATTCTACCAAATTAGTCAGACACGACCTACCCTTTGTGAACCCATGCTGCGTCTGCCCAATGGGACAATTTCCCTCCAGGTGCCCCGCTATTTCCCCCTCAATGACAGATCCCAGCATTTTCCCTACAACCGAAGTTAAGCTTACCGGCCTATAATTACCCACTTTCTGCCGACCTCCTTTTTTAAACAGTGGTGTCACGTTTGCTACTTTCCAATCCTCTGGGACCACCCCAGAGTCTAGTGAATTTTGATAAATTATCACTAGTGCATTTACAATTTTCCTAGCCATCTCTTTTAACACTCTGGGATGCATCCCATCAGGGCCAGGAGACTTGTCTACCTTTAGCCCTATTAGCTTGCCCAATACTGCCTCCTTAGTGATTACAATCATCGCAAGGTCCTCACCTATCATATCCTTATTTCCATCAGTCACTGGCATGTTATTTGTGTCCTCCACTGTGAAGACTGGCCCCAAAAACCTGTTCAGCTCCTCAGCCATTTCCCCGTCTCCTATTATTAAATCTCCCTTCTCATCTGCCAAAGGACCAATATTTACCTTAGCCACTCTTTTTTGTCTTATATATTTGTAGAAGGTTTTACTATCTGCTTTTATGTTCTGAGTCAGTTTACTTTCATAGTCTACCTTACCCTTCTTTATGGCTTTTCTAGTAGCTTTCTGTTGTCCCCTAAAGACTTCCCAGTCCTCTAGTCTCCCACTAATTTTTGCCACTTTGTATGTTTTTTTCCTTCAATTTGATACTCTCCCTCACCTCCTTCGATATCCACGGTCGATTTTTCCCCTTTCTACCGTCTTTCTTTTTTGTCGGTATGAACCTTTTCTGAACACTGTCAAAGATTGCTCGGAAGGTTCTCCACTGTTCCTCAACTGCTTCACCATGAAGTCTTTGCTCCCAGTCTACCTTAGCTAGTTCTTCTCTCATCCCATTGTGATCGCCTTTGTTTAAGCACAAAACACTAGTGTTTGATTTTACCTTGTCATCCTCCAACTGTATTTTAAATTCCACCATATTGTGGTCGCTCCTTCCAAGAGGATCCCGAACTTTGAGATCATTAATCAATCCTGCCTCATTACACAGGACCAGATCTAGGACCGCTTGTTCCCTTGTAGGTTCCATTACATACTGTTCCAGGAAATTATCCCGGGAACATTCTATAAACTCCTCCTCAAGGCTGCCTTTACCAACCTGGTTAAACCAATCGCTATGCAGATTAAAATCTCCCATGATAACCGCTGTACCATTTCTACATGCATCCGTTATTTCTTTGCTTATTGCCTGCACTACCATCCTGTTACTATTTGGTGGCCTATAGACTACTCCTATCAGTGACCTTTTCGCCTTACTATTCCTGATTTCCACCCAAATTGATTCAATCTTATTCTCCATAGCACCGATGCCATCCCTTACTATTGCCCAGATGTCATCCTTAAATAACAGAGCTACACCACCTCCCTTATCATCCACTCTGTCCTTCCGAATAGTCTGATACCCTTGGATATTTAACTCCCAGTCGTGACCATCTTTTAACCATGTTTCAGTAATGGCCACTAAATCATAGTCATTCACGATGATTTGCGCCATCAACACATTTACCTTATTTCGTATACTACGAGCATTCAGGTAAAGTACACTCATGCTGTTTTTTATGTCTTTGTTATGAATCCTAACACCTTGATCAGTAACTTTTGGCAATTTATTTTTCCTCTTACCCTTTCTCCTAATTTTCCTTGTCTTTGAACCCATATCTCTACATAATAACCTGTCACGTAACCTGCTTTATATAAATAAAGGCATGGGAATGCAAATCTATAGATATAAAAGCTGCCTTTTTGCAGGGGCATCAGCTCCAGAGAGACATTTTTCTCCGTCCTCCTAAAGAAGCAGCTAACACAGAAGGGGTACTCTGGAAGTTGAACAAATGTGTATATGGATTAAATGATGCATCTAGAGTCTGGTATTTTTCGGTAAGGTCAGTTTTGTTAAAGTTAGGCTGTTGCCAGTTGAAAGCAGATCCTGCAATGTTTTACTGACACTATAAAGGAAATCTTTCTGGCATTTTTATGATGCATGTCGATGATTTTTGTGGGGTGGGACTAGTGATTTTGAAGCTATTGTAATCTCTGGTTTGAAGAAAGAATTCAGGGTTGGAAGTCAGGCCTCCGGTGCATTTGAATATATTGGACTGGAAATTGGACAGACTAAGTTAGGGGCAACTTTACGTCAGCAATCTTATTTGGAAAGCATCACCCCAATAGCAATTAATCGTGGCCGAGTTTCACAAAAAGACGTAATGGTTTCAAAGATAGAAAAAGAGCAACTGCGAAGTTTAATTGGGCAACTGAACTGGTTAGGTAGACAGACTAGACCGGATGTGAGTTTTGATGTCTTAGAGTTGAGTACAAAAATGAATGATCCCAAAGTGGAAGACATAATAAGAGCAAATAAAGCGTTGGCCAAACTAAAAATGCACGAGTGTGTTTTGAAGTTCCCGGTTTTAGGTGACCTTAAGCACTTGAAACTCATAGTTTATAGTGATGCGTCCTACGCAAATTTATGTGATGGGGTTTCAAGCACAGGAGGTTTTATAATTTTCCTTTTGGGGAACAATGGTAAATGTTGCCCGCTTGTGTGGGAAACAAAGAAAATAAGGAGAGTGGTAAAAAGCACTTCGGCTGCTGAGACGTTAAGCCTTGTAGAGGCGGTGGATATGGCTTTTTATATAAGTATGATATTGACAGAAATTTTGGGATTAGGGGATTTGGATAATATACCTATTGACTGTCACATTGACAATAAATCCCTGTGGGAAAATGTGCACTCTACAAAAAGTGTCAATGAAAAGAGTTTACGGATAGACATCGCAAGTTTGAAGCAGATGTTAGACAGAGGGGAAATAACAAAAATTAAATGGGTCGACAGGAGCTATCAACTGTCAGACTGATTTACGAAAAGAGGGGCGAGTTCAGGGAAACTTTTGGATATTGTTAATGAAGGGCGCTTGTTTCTGTGACTGTTTTTTTTTTCTTTCTCGTCCAAACAAAAAAAAAGGGGGGGGGGGACGGGACATCATGTGTGTGTTTTGAGTTTCTTGAAATTTTGTTTTCACCTAATTATTTTTTTTCTCCAAGGAAGGGGAGACTGTTAAGTAATGGGTTAACAGACATTGCAATTATTTGTCTCTTATGTTAAGTATCCATTAATTGACACATATGTAAAGGGGCTTCAGGTGGCCTCTGTCGGGTGGTGTGTTGTTAAGAGTTCTGTGCAGAGGCTGTGGAAGTGAAATAAAAATGGCGCTTGGTGAAAAGGAACAAGAACTTTAGACTATTCATTTCACAGCAACTAAAACGTCTAACACACGTGCTACATCACTCTCAGCTGGAGGACACTAGTACTTGCTAAACTGTCCCATTTTCTCTGCATCGGCTATGTAGATATGTTAATGTTTTAGAAAGTCAGGAGAAAAGACTAATTTCAGCTGCATTAGGAAGACAGGAGGGTTAATAATCTGTATAATGAGGTCAGTGGATTAAAGGGGCTTCTTCGACCACACCTTTGTTTTGTGCTCAGCAGAGAAGCCAATGATCTCTTTTTTTAAATATTTTCCCCCCCACCTGATGCACAGATTTCAGATGTTATTTCTGCTTCTGATCAGGATATCAGAGCAGTGGCTTCATTGGACAAATGGACCATCTGTTTCCATATTTGAAAACAAATCAGAGGCAACAAAAATGTTCATTGTGTGAAATGGATATTTCTCTCATTAGTGCCGTCGAGGCTATTCTCTTCAGATGACCAGATTGGCTCCTGAATTGACAATCACTTACTGAGTTTCTCTCCTCTCCAACTTCATCCTCAGACATTCAGTACCAACTTCTTCCCTTTCTGTGTTTCTCTGGGATCCAGTCTGAGACGAGACTCAATTTCCACCAGTTGCTGATTGGACAGATTTAAGCAGTTGTCTCGAACCCTGTTCTGACCACAGCAGATGTTAATTGCTGATAATTCCAAATCCCAGCGAGAAACCCGGCTTCTGGGCCACACCCTTTTTCCATATTCTGAAAAGTACTGATCCCCATGGAAAGAGTCCAGTAACACTCATCCCATTCTCTCCTCCTTCGCCCCGGTATCAATTCCCCGGGTACATTCTTCATTCCTATTAGCACCAACTTCTCAGAAAGGGTCACAAGAACTGCTGCAATTCTTTGTGATCAGGTGAAATATTCTCTCTTTATTTTTGCCCTGCTGAAAAGGCAATGACTTTTCCCAATTGAAACAAGTGCCAGCAATGTTTGTCTTTCAAAATCACCATATTGTACCCTTTGAATCAGCCATCGTATTACAACTGAAATATCAGTAAGAGCCTGGCTCAATTCATGTCACATTAAGAAGGTAATGGGTTCAGGCCCAGTCCAGGCCTTAAAGGACACAATCTTGCCTGACAATGGTGAGGAAGTGCTGCATGTTTCAGTCATGCAAGAATAGGGCAATCACCCAAACTCCTGACCAATATTCATCCCATAACCAGTGTCACTGAGTCATGTTCAGTGGTCATTCATCTTGATACTGTTTATGGGGTTTTGCGGTGTATATAGAGGCTGCCATATTTACCTACAGCCAGCAGTGATTCAGAAATTATTCATTTCTTTTGAAACACGTTGGAATATCCAGGGATCAGGAAATATGCTAGAAATTTTTTTACATATATTTTTAAGAAACCAACAAGGGTTTGATCATTAGGCAGGTAATATGCCAGAAAAAAAGCCACAAATGTGTACAATTATTTCACTTGGCCCCAAGAAAAGACAGATACCTGAATAATGACATTATCTCCTGTAGCAAATGACTTGGTTCCGAACACTATCCTATCTGGCTTCTGCCTGCTGTTAAGCAGGTTAAAGAAGCTTAATATAGAGGTTTAAATGTCTATACGTTATCTTTTACACACCTTCAAGGCAGAGTACAGGAAGTCAGCTGTGGAACAGTTGGCAGCACTGCCAAGGTTCCAAGTCCAAGTTCCACTCCAGGGCTTGAGTACGGAGGTCAAAGCTGGTACAGTGCGGAGGAAGTTGCACTGCTGGAGGTCCCATCTACCTGTTTGGATGGGTGTTCGTGATCACATGATGCTACTTTGTGGAAGAGCAGGGGAGTTAATCCTGGTGTCCTGGCCAATATATGTCCCTCAGTCGTCGTTTAAAAATAAACCGATTATCTGGTAATCATCACATTCCTGTTTCATTCATTAAAACGCAATGTTGGCGGGATGCTTGAAAACTAATGGCGATGGTATTATGTTTTTATTTCACGGGGACATGGACATCAGTGGCTGGGGCAGCATTTTTATTTCTCATCCCAAATTATCGTCCAGGCGGTCAGTGGTGAATTACCGACTCGAACCGCTGCAGTCCAAATGGTGTAGTTACACCACATCGCTGTTCGAGAGGGAGTTCCAGGACTTTGACCCAGTGACAGTGAACGAACGGTGGTATACGTTCAAGCCAGGATGGTGGGTGATTTGGAGGGAAACTTGCAGGAGGTGATGTTCCCATACACGTGCTGCCCTTGTCCTTCTTGGTGATCTTTCAAAGCCTTCCAAGATTGGATGTACCAAAGGAGTTAAAAGCTAGTTTACGAGTATTAGAAATCAACAAAATGTAATAAACTGGGAAACAATTTTGGCATCTAACAGCAAGCAAACCTTGAGGCAATCATTCTGTCGCACCTAATCCCCTCTCTTTTGAGTAGTGACAGCATACTCCACATTCTCATCTTCCCTCATGGTCAGTCACACATCTTGAACATTCAGCCCCTATGAAACCAGTTCTATTGCATTTTACACAGCAGCGAACTGTCACATTAAATGAAACAAAGTGAGAATTCCACTGGAGATGGCTGTCCCTTATTTTCATCTTGCTCAATGCAATAACCAAATATTTACATTGTAATCAGATGAGTTTGACATGAGGGCCTGTGCTGTGAAAAATAATGTGATAGAATCTTACAAATAAAAGCTACTGGCTTGTTCCCCTGTTTTATTCCTGTTTAATAAGGGTATCTATTTGGATATTTTCACATGCGTACATTTGTTCCAAGAGCTTGTCATCAGGCGTTATACACTACCTGTCAGTGTGTTTTATTTACCCAAACAATGTTGAAAATGTACAAGAGATCCCTCAGCATGTTTTTAATGTTTCGGATCTTGATCTTTCAAAGGAAGACGAGAAAAGGCTTAAATTTGGAACATTAACCTTAGTTTCCAGATCTACTGAAAAGATCAAAATCCAAAATATTCCCACCTCTTTCTCGATTCTCACACCAATTGTGTGTCTCAAACATTGTTTTCTTTCAGATTGGTGTGACGTTTGTGAGAAATGCCCTTATTTTAAAGTTTGTATTTGGTGTTTTTGCTGTGACTACAAAGAGAGTGTATCATTGATTTATGCCGGGGCAGTGTAACCTTTCGTAACTAGACACTAGGATGTGGTAGCCTTTTGGATTGCAGGAGGCATTGTTAATGGGAGGGGCCATGTTTGTCAGCTGCTTCTGGAACACCAAGCTGGACAACATGGTTCAGTTTGCTCTTAAAAGGACTCTCTCTAAAAGGCTTTGTACCAATATAAGCAAGCGGTATTTAAAATATTTGGATTTGCTTAATTGGAATGTAGAGGCAGGTTTCAGGAAGCAAGTTAAGAAGTGATAATTATTAACTGAAAGCTATTACTTTGTCACTATTGTGTTTAATTTAAAGTTTGTTTTACCATAAAAGCTGTCTGCTGATCAGTGTTATCACCTTAGCAGTAACATTTCCTCACAGTTTTCCAAATTGGGTTCTCATCCGGACCCAGAACACTGGCGGGCAGGATTAGGGAGAATCCCAAGATATTCTAAAAGTATATTAAGGGGAAATGGATACCCGAGCAAAGAGCCGGCCCGTTAGGGACCAAGGGGGGCAATCAGTGCAATGCACTGGAGGACATTGGTCGGATGTTAAATGAGTAATTCGCATCTGTCTTCAGTTGGGAGAAGGAGGATGTAGGTACGGAATTCGGGAAGAGGGACTCCGAGGTTCTTGAACAGTTTGACATCGGGAGTGAGGAGGATTTGAGGTTTTGGCGGGCGGGCTTGAAAGTGGACAAGTCCCCAGGTCCAAATAAGTTGTATCCCCAACTGCTGTGGGGGCAAGGAAGGAAATTATAGGGGCTCTGACTCAAATTTTTAATTCCTCTCTGGCCACAGGGAATTGGAGGACAACTAGTGTGGTTCCACTTTTCAAGAAGGGTGGTAGAGATAAACTGGGGAATTACAGATCAGTGAGTCTCACATCAGTGATGGGGAAAAAATTGGAGAAAATTCTCCATTTGGAGAGGCAAAATTTGATCAGGGATAGTCAACTTGTCTTTGTCAGAGGGAGGTCATGCCTAAGAAATTTGATTTAATTTTTTGAGGTGGTGACCAGGTGTGTAGATGAAGCTAGTGCAGTTGATTTGACAAGGTCCCAAATGGGAGACTGATACAGAAGGTAAAAGCACATGCCATCCAGGGTAACTTGGCAAGTTGGATCTAAAACCGGTTTAGTGGTAGGAGACAGAGGGTGGTGGTAGAAGACTGTTCATGTGATTGAAGGCTAGTGTCCAGTGACGTACCACAGGGATCAGTGCTAGGTCCCTTGTTGTTCGTGAGATATGTACAAGCGATATAGATGAGAATATGGGAGTTGATGAGTAAGTTTGCGGATAACACAAAGATTAGTGAGGAAAACAGATCTTGGGTTACAGGAAGATATCGATGGGTTGGTCAGTCAGCGGCAGATGAAATTTAACCCTGAAAAGTGCAAGATGATGCACTTGGAAGGAGTAACAGGACAAGGGAATGGCAGGCCACTTGGAAGCTCAGAGGAATCTTGGGGTGCTGATCCCTGAAGAGAGGAGGACAGATTAATGGGATAATTGAGGCATACAGGACACTTGCCTTTATCAGTCGTGGAATAACTTAGAAGAGCAAGGAGGTTATATTAGAGCTGGGCCTGTACAAACCTTTAGTTAGGCCACAGGTGGAGTACTGTGTGCAGTTCTGCTCGCCTCACTATAGCAAGGAAGTGACTGCACCAGAGAGAGTGCAGTGGAGATTCAAGAAGACTTGCCTGGGATGGAGCATTTGAGCTATGAAAAGAGACTGCCAAGGCTGGAGCAGAGAAGGCTTAAATAGGAGCTGATTGAGGTGCCTTTTTAAATTAATTTATGGGATGTGGGTGCCGCTGGTTAGGTCAGCATTTATTGCCCAACCCTAGTTGCCCTTCAGAAGGTGGTGGTGAGCTGCCTTCTTGAACTGCTGCAGTCCTTGAGGTATAGGTACACCCACTGTGCTGTTAGGGAGGGAGTTGCAGGATGTTGCCCCAGCGACAATGAAGGAATGGCAAGTCAGGGTGGCGAGTGACTTGGTGGGGAACCTCCAGGTGGTGGGGTTCCCAGGTATCTGCTGCTCTTGTCCTTCAAGATTGTTGTGTTTGTGAGTTTGGAAGGTGCTGCCTAAGGAGGCCTTGGTGAGTTCCTGCAGTGCATCTTGTAGATGATACACATGGCTCCACTGTGTGTTGGCGATGGAGGGAGTGAATTTTGATGGTGGTGGGTGTGGTGCAAATCATTTTCCTGGATGGTGCTGAGGTTCTTGAGTGTTGTTGGAGCTGCGCTCATCCAGGCGAGTGGAGAGTATTCCATCACTATCCTGACTTGTGCCTTGTAGATGATGGACAGGCTTTGGAGGGTCAGGAGGTGAGTTACTCACCCCAGAATGTCCAACGCCTGACGTGCTCTGGTCGTCACACTATTTCTATGGCTGGTTCAATCCTGTTTCTGGTCAGTGATAGTGGGGGATTCGGTGATGGTAGTGCCATTGAATGGCAAAGGATGGTGGTTAGGTTCTCTTGTGGAAGGTAGTCATTGCCTGCACTTGTGTGGCAGGAATGTTACTTGTCAGTCCAAGCTTGAAATTTGTCCCGGAGATTTGAGATCATGTTGAAGACACGCATCATAAACATTCATGTAGTGGGATAAGATTTCTCCTGCGAATGAGGATAACCAATTAATCAGCAGTCATGTCTATTGGAGAGTGTAGCTATTGCTAATTGTGTGGTCAGGATATTTATTCACTCTCGCTCCTGGCTAGCATCTATTTATAAACGTAGGAAGTTTGATTTGTGATACGTGATTTATAAAATCACCTCTGTGGGCACCGTTTATTTACTTCCCTCTTCTGCCATCAGTTTCTTCTTGTTGTAGGTCCTTTTAGCTTCTATTTCTTGTGTTGCATTGACGGTGCAGGTGGCCTGGTTTCTGAATGACACACATGTGACTTCCTGCTTGGCCGCACACAAGAGAAAATAAATGCACTGTCCAATTTATACTTACTTCAAAGCGAGATGCCGCAGACAGGGAAATGTTGCCCAATCCTGGACCAGCTGGTGATCTTCACTTGTTCACTGCTGTTACAGGTTCAGTTTTTCCGTGATATATTCTTCACAGTCAACAGTCAGAATGTTATTATCTGTATAATCAAAAGCCTAACTTCCTGCAACCCACCCTATCGCAGTCTGCGTCCACCCCACCCTATCGCAGTCTGTGCCCATCCCACCCTATCGCAGTCTGCGTCCATCCCACCCTATCGCGGTCTGCGTCCACCCCACCCTATCGCAGTCTGCGCCCACCCCACCCTATCGCGGTCTGCGTCCACCCCACCCTATCGCAGTCTGCGTCCACCCCACCCTATCGCAGTCTGTGCCCATCCCACCCTATCGCAGTCTGCGTCCATCCCACCCTATCGCGGTCTGCGTCCACCGCACCCTATCGCAGTCTGCGTCCACCCCACCCTATCGCAGTCTGCGTCCACCCCACCCTATCGCAGTCTGCGCCCACCCCACCCTATCGCGGTCTGCGTCCACCCCACCCTATCGCAGTCTGCGCCCACCCCACCCTATCGCGGTCTGCGTCCACCCCACCCTATCGCAGTCTGCGCCCATCCCACCCTATCGCAGTCTGCGCCCATCCCACCCTATCGCAGTCTGCGCCCACCCCACCCTATCGCGGTCTGCGCCCACCCCACCCTATCGCAGTCTGCGCCCACCCCACCCTATCGCAGTCTGCGTCCACCCCACCCTATCACAGTCTGCGCCCACCCCACCCTATCGCGGTCCACGTCCACCCCACCCTATCGCAGTCTGCGCCCACCCCACCCTATCGCAGTCTGCGTCCACCCCACCCTATCGCAGTCTGCGCCCACCCCACCCTATCGCGGTCCACGTCCACCCCACCCTATCGCAGTCTGCGTCCACCCCACCCTATCGCAGTCTGCGCCCACCCCACCCTATCGCAGTCTGCGCCCACCCCACCCTATCGCGGTCTGCGCCCACCCCACCCTACCGCGGTCTGTGCCCACCCCACCCTATCGCAGTCTGCGTCCACCCCACCCTATCGCGGTCTGCGTCCATCCCACCCTATCGCAGTCTGCGTCCATCCCACCCTATCGCAGTCTGCGCCCACCCCACCCTATCGCAGTCTGCGCCCACCCCACCCTACCGCGGTCTGCGCCCACCCCACCCTATCGCGGTCTGTGCCCACCCCACCCTATCGCAGTCTGCGCCCATCCCACCCTATCGCGGTCTGCGTCCACCCCACCCTATCGCGGTCTGCGTCCATCCCACCCTATCGCAGTCTGCGCCCACCCCACCCTATCACAGTCTGCGCCCATCCCACCCTATCGCGGTCCGCGCCCATCCCACCCTATCGCAGTCCACGTCCATCCCACCCTATCGCAGTCCACGTCCATCCCACCCTATCACAGTCTGCGTCCACCCCACCCTATCGCAGTCTGCGCCCATCCCACCCTATCGCAGTCCACGTCCACCCCACCCTATCGCGGTCTGCGCCCATCTCACCCTATCGCAGTCTGCGTCCACCCCACCCTATCGCAGTCTGCGTCCACCCCACCCTATCGCAGTCTGCGTCCACCCCACCCTATCACAGTCTGCGCCCATCCCACCCTATCGCTGTCTGCATCCACCCCACCCTATCACGGTCTGCGCCCATCCCACCCTATCGCAGTCTGCGTCCACCCCACCCTATCGCAGTCTGCGCCCATCCCACCCTATCGCGGTCTGCGCCCATCCCACCCTATCGCTGTCTGCGTCCACCGCACCCTATCGCAGTCTGCGTCCATCCCACCCTATCGCAGTCTGCGCCCATCCCACCCTATCGCAGTCTGCGTCCATCCCACCCTATCGCAGTCTGCGTCCATCCCACCCTATCGCAGTCTGCGTCCATCCCACCCTATCGCTGTCTGCGCCCATCCCACCCTATCGCGGTCTGCGTCCACCGCACCCTATCGCGGTCTGCGCCCATCCCACCCTATCGCGGTCTGCGTCCATCCCACCCTATCGCTGTCTGCGTCCACCGCACCCTATCGCAGTCTGCGTCCATCCCACCCTATCGCAGTCTGCGCCCATCCCACCCTATCGCAGTCTGCGTCCATCCCACCCTATCGCAGTCTGCGTCCATCCCACCCTATCGCAGTCTGCGTCCATCCCACCCTATCGCTGTCTGCGCCCATCCCACCCTATCGCGGTCTGCGTCCACCGCACCCTATCGCAGTCTGCGTCCATCCCACCCTATCGCTGTCTGCGCCCATCCCACCCTATCGCAGTCTGCGTCCACCCCACCCTATCGCTGTCTGCGTCCACCGCACCCTATCGCGGTCTGCGCCCATCCCACCCTATCGCTGTCTGCGCCCATCCCACCCTATCGCTGTCTGCGCCCATCCCACCCTATCGCTGTCTGCGTCCACCGCACCCTATCGCAGTCTGCGTCCATCCCACCCTATCGCAGTCTGCGTCCATCCCACCCTATCGCTGTCTGCGCCCATCCCACCCTATCGCGGTCTGCGTCCACCGCACCCTATCGCTGTCTGCGTCCATCCCACCCTATCGCGGTCAGCGCCCATCCCACCCTATCGCAGTCTGCGCCCACCCCACCCTATCGCAGTCTGCGTCCACCCCACCCTATCGCAGTCTGCGTCCATCCCACCCTATCGCAGTCTGCGCCCACCCCACCCTATCGCAGTCTGCGCCCACCCCACCCTATCGCAGTCTGCGTCCACCCCACCCTATCGCAGTCTGCGCCCACCCCACCCTATCGCAGTCTGTGCCCACCCCACCCTATCGCAGTCTGTGCCCACCCCACCCTATCGCAGTCTGCGCCCATCCCACCCTATCGCGGTCTGCGCCCATCCCACCCTATCGCGGTCTGCGTCCATCCCACCCTATCGCAGTCTGCGTCCACCCCACCCTACCGCAGTCTGCGCCCACCCCACCCTATCGCAGTCTGCGCCCATCCCACCCTATCGCGGTCTGCGCCCACCCCACCCTATCGCAGTCTGCGTCCATCCCACCCTATCGCGGTCTGCGTCCATCCCACCCTATCACAGTCTGCGTCCACCCCACCCTATCGCGGTCTGCGTCCATCCCACCCTATCGCAGTCTGTGCCCACCCCACCCTATCGCAGTCTGCGTCCACCCCACCCTATCGCAGTCTGCGTCCACCCCACCCTATCGCAGTCTGCGCCCATCCCACCCTATCGCGGTCTGCGTCCACCGCACCCTATCGCAGTCTGCGCCCATCCCACCCTATCGCGGTCCGCGCTCATCCCACCCTATCGCAGTCCACGTCCACCCCACCCTATCGCAGTCCACGCCCATCCCACCCTATCGCGGTCTGCGCCCATCCCACCCTATCGCAGTCTGCGTCCACCCCACCCTATCGCAGTCCACGTCCACCCCACCCTATCGCAGTCCGCGCCCATCCCACCCTATCGCGGTCCGCGCCCATCCCACCCTATCGCAGTCCACGTCCATCCCACCCTATCACAGTCTGCGTCCACCCCACCCTATCGCAGTCTGCGCCCATCCCACCCTATCGCAGTCCACGTCCACCCCACCCTATCCCAGTCTGCGTCCACCCCACCCTATCGCGGTCTGCGCCCATCCCACCCTATCGCAGTCTGCGTCCACCCCACCCTATCGCAGTCTGCGTCCACCCCACCCTATCACAGTCTGCGCCCATCCCACCCTATCGCTGTCTGCATCCACCCCACCCTATCACAGTCTGCGCCCATCCCACCCTATCGCAGTCTGCGTCCACCCCACCCTATCGCGGTCTGCGCCCATCCCACCCTATCGCGGTCTGCGTCCATCCCACCCTATCGCTGTCTGCGTCCACCGCACCCTATCGCAGTCTGCGTCCACCGCACCCTATCGCAGTCTGCGTCCATCCCACCCTATCGCAGTCTGCGCCCATCCCACCCTATCGCAGTCTGCGTCCATCCCACCCTATCGCAGTCTGCGTCCATCCCACCCTATCGCAGTCTGCGCCCATCCCACCCTATCGCGGTCTGCGTCCACCCCACCCTATCGCGGTCTGCGTCCACCCCACCCTATCGCGGTCTGCGTCCACCCCACCCTATCGCGGTCTGCGTCCACCCCACCCTATCGCAGTCTGCATCCACCCCACCCTATCGCAGTCTGCGCCCATCCCACCCTACCGCGGTCTGCGCCCATCCCACCCTATCGCGGTCTGCGTCCACCCCACCCTATCGCGGTCTGCGTCCACCCCACCCTATCGCGGTCTGCGTCCATCCCACCCTATCACGGTCCACATCCACCCTATCGCAGTCTGCGCCCATCCCACCCTATCGCAGTCTGCGCCCATCCCACCCTATCGCAGTCTGCGTCCATCCCACCCTATCGCGGTCTGCGTCCACCCCACCCTATCGCGGTCTGCGTCCACCCCACCCTATCGCGGTCTGCGTCCACCCCACCCTATCGCGGTCTGCGTCCACCCCACCCTATCGCGGTCTGCGTCCATCCCACCCTATCGCAGTCTGCGTCCACCCCACCCTATAGCTGTCCACGTCCATCCCACCCTATAGCTGTCCGCATCCACCCCACCCTTTCGCGGTCCACGTCCACCCCACCCTTTCGCGGTCCACGTCCACCCCACCCTATCACAGTCTGCGTCCAACCCACCCTATCACAGTCTGCGTCCACCCCACCCTATCACAGTCTGCTTCCACCCCACCCTATCGCAGTCTGCGCCCATCCCACCCTATCACGGTCTGCGTCCATCCCTCCCTATCGCGGTCTACGTCCACCCCACCCTATCACAGTCTGCGCCCATCCCACCCTATCGCAGTCTGCGCCCATCCCACCCTACCGCGGTCTGCGCCCATCCCACCCTATCGCAGTCTGCGTCCACCCCACCCTATCGCGGTCTGCGTCCACCCCACCTTATCGCGGTCTGCGTCCACCCCACCCTATCGCGGTCCACGTCCAACCCACCCTATCGCGGTCCGCGTCCACCCCACCTTATCGCGGTCTGCGTCCACCGCACCCTATCGCGGTCCACGTCCAACCCACCCTATCGCGGTCTGCGTCCACCCCACCTTATCGCGGTCTGCGTCCACCGCACCCTATCGCGGTCCACGTCCACCCCACCCTATCACGGTCCACATCCACCCTATCACGGTCCATATTCTCAGCTGCCTGTTTGACCCTCCTGCTTCTGAGTTGGGAGGATTTGTTCGAGACCCTGACTCTGGAACTCTCCCTCACAGGCAGCGGTGCGAAAGCTGCAACCTATTGTTGAGAGGTTAGGTTGAGGCATCCTCTGCCAGTTCAGGTAGATTTAAAGACCCCCTGCAGGACACCAAGTTGGACAGGAGATTCTGCTCAGTGCAAAAATTAGTTAAAGAAAATTGAGCATTCATTTCATTGCTTTTTGCGACTTCTGGCTGTGTAATTTGGTTTAATTTTTGCTCATGAAACAACATTGTCTGTACTTCAAAATAATTCATTGCATGTGAAATATTTGGACATTTCTGAAAGGCATGGTTGATGATTTCTTCCATGCGGTTAATCATTTTAATACTGGAACCATTCATCTGATGCAACATAATATACAATGTTAACCTTTGTGACTGTTCATCCAACACATGTCGTTAAATATTCACAGACTGGGCGTTTTTACAGTAATTTGTAATGTGCATTAATGGTTGGGAATGTTGGAAGTTTGTTCAAGATGGCTGAGGATCTGCTCTCTTGTTCACATAACTCTTGACCTGGGTCATAGTTTGACATGGATTCAGTTATTCTGATGGTTTGTGTGACTCCCAGGGGTCGTTGGGATTTGGGAGAAAGACCGGGTATGTGAGAGAGATCGAGACAATAAAGGAGATCCATGAGGGGTTGAGGAACAGAAGTGACAAAAGCAAGGGTGACAAAAGCAAGTGTGAGGGGTAGCGAGAAAGAGGAAAGGAGTGTGGTCAGGGGTGAAAGTATTAAAAAAGTAAGTGGCAGAAATAATTAGTGGCTCAAGAGCAGAAAGGTAGTTGTAGAAAGAGGGAAACATTTTGGGTCCATGAGCAATGACATTGGAAAATCGTCAGGGAATAAATAAATACAAGTTGTTGTTTGTTTTCTAAGATGAATTACGCACAGAATGCAGTCATTACCGTACCTCAGTATTAAAATAAATGATAAGATCAATCAATGTGTTGTGTAAAGAAAATACACAGCAAGAGTCAATTTACAGCGAATACAGCCATCACTGCAATCACTGATCAACCACCAATTTAGTATCGAGTACATGGCTGCGTTTCCCTTGTACAACACAAAATAACTTTCGTTGGGGTGGCAATTGAGTTGTCATTCTGCTCAAAAGTACCTACCCTGAACTACAGGCAATACAAGCCAGGCAAGAACTGGGTAGGGCAGTGTGCTGCCCGGGGTCTCGCATCAAAAGGCTGCTCCATTGAAGGAAAGGAAGCCACAGTCCATCAGTCCAGTTTATATGGCACTAGCTGCCATGAAGCAGGTAGGTTTACAGTCCAGCCAGGTTTAAGAGTCTTTGGCAATGTAAGTGGGCAGGACTGGGGGTGGTTGGATGAAGACATTGGGTCAGGTCAGACATTGGAGGATTGCATGGGGCGTGGGGAGGAATCCCATGGGATGGAGAGCTCCCTTCAGGATAGTGTGTTGTGAGACCCCTGGAGGGTGGGAGAGTCATGGGGGGGGGAGGAGGGGTGTAAGGGGGGGGGGGGGTGTAAGGGGGAGTCCCCTGGACCTGTGCAACATCTACCCAGAGATTGAGAGGTTTTTCTGGGTAACTATTGGTGTTTCCCAGTTGGACCCAGCTGAAGTTTGTGATTTCGATCACGTTTTAGAACATAGAAAATACAGCACAGAACAGGCCATTCGGCCCATGATGTTGTGCCGAACCTTTGTCCTAGATTAATCATAGATTATCATTGAATTTACAGTGCAGAGGGAGGCCATTCGGCCCCCTGAGTCTGCACCGGCTCTTGGAAAGAGCGCCCTACCCAAACTCAACACCTCCACCCAACACCAAGGGCAATTTATCATGGCCAATCCACCTACCCTGCACATCTTTGGACTGTGGGAGGAAACCGGAGCACCCGGAGGAAACCCACGCACACACAGGGAGGACGTGCAGATTCCGCAAAGACAGTGACCCAAGCCGGAATCGAACCTGGGACCCTGGAGCTGTGAAGCAATTGTGCTATCCACAATGCTACCGTGCTGCCCTTAAGAACAAATAAATCTACACTATATCATTTTACCGTAATCCATGTACCTATCCAATAGCTGCTTGAAGGTCCCTAATGTTTCCGACTCAACTACTTCCACAGGCAGTGCATTCCATGCCCCCACTACTCTCTGGGTAAAGAACCTACCTCTGATATCCCTCCTATATCTTCCACCTTAAATTTATGTCCCCTTGTAATGGTTTGTTCCACCTGGGGAAAAAGTCTCTGACTGTCTACTCTATCTATTCCCCTGATCATCTTATAAACCTCTATCAAGTCGCCCCTCATCCTTCTCCGTTCTAATGAGAAAAGGCCTAGCACCCTCAACCTTTCCTCATAAGACCTACTCTCCATTCCAGGTAACATCCTGGTAAATCTTCTTTGCACCTTTTCCAAAGCTTCCACATCCTTCCTAAAATGAGGTGACCAGAACTGTACACAGTACTCCAAATGTGGCCTTACCAAAGTTTTGTACAGCTGCATCATCACCTCACTGCTCTTAAATTTAATCCCTCTGTTAATGAACGCGAGCACACCATAGGCCTTCTTCACAGCTCTATCCACTTGAGTGGCAACTTTCAAAGATGTATGAACATAGACCCCAAGATCTCTCTGCTCCTCCACATTGCCAAGAACTCTACCGTTAACCCTGTATTCCGCATTCATATTTGTCCTTCCAAAATGGACAACCTCACACTTTTCAGGGTTAAACTCCATCTGCCACTTCTCAGCCCAGCTCTGCATCCTATCTATGTCTCTTTGCAGCCGACAACAGCCCTCCTTACTATCCACAACTCCACCAATCTTCGTATCGTCTGCAAATTTACTGACCCACCCTTCAACTCCCTCATCTAAGTCATTAATGAAAATCACAAACAGCAGAGGACCCAGAACTGATCCCTGCGGTACGCCACTGGTAACTGGGATCCAGGCTGAATATTTGCCATCCACCACCACTCTCTGACTTCTATCGGTTAGCCAGTTCGTTATCCAACTGGCCAAATTTCCCACTATCCCATGCCTCCTTAATTTCTGCAGAAGCCTACCATGGGGAACCTTATCAAATGCCTTACTAAAATCCATGTACACTACATCCACTGCTTTACCTTCATCCACATGCTTGGTCACCTCCTCAAAGAATTCAATAAGATTTGTAAGGCAAGACCTACCCCTCTCAAATCCGTGCTGACTATCCCTAATCAAGCAGTGTCTTTCCAGATGCTCAGAAATCCTATCCTTCAGTCCCCTTTCCATTACTTTGCCTACCACCAAAGTAAGACTAATTGGCCTATAATTCCCAGGGTTATCCCTAGTCCCTTTTTTGAACAGGGGCACGATATTCGCCACTCTCTACTCTCTTTGAAAAAGTCGATATGCGGGGATTTGGAACGTTTTCAGATGGTTCCCAGGGGAAGTTTGCACAGGAAACTATCTGGGCTCTTGCAGGGTGGGTTCCCCAGCACCTCAGTGGGCTACACCTTGAAGCCACACCCTGGGACCAAGGTTTGTTTCCACTTGGTCTCCAATCAAACGGGATGTAACTCCTCACACTTGGACGCTGCTGCAGAAACAGGTTTTCTCGATGCTGGTGAGTGACAAGTATTGAGACTTAGGTTCTGACTGATAACTTCTCACCTTTAATGTAGGAAGGGAGGATGAAAACATATTGAATGAACTGTGTTTAGACATGATTCAGCATCATTAAGAAGCTTCACTTCAGTTAATGAAATCATAACAGACCACTTATGAATTAGAGGGTCATAATCTTATTCCAGGAATGAAAAAATATTGAGCACTTGAAAGTTAATAAATGGATGGTGGGAGGTTTGATGTAATAAATTCAGACAAGTGAGAAAGAAAATAGATGATTCACCCAAACCTAAATGTTAAAATGTAAAGTACATGTCAATAAGTACTTCAGTCTGATCTGTCTGTGAAAATCATTTAAGCTTGTTGCTACTTTAATTATTCCTGTCAAACTATAAATAAAGATACTGAATTCTCTTGATTTTAGCATTTATGAGCATTATTTTTGTCATTAGATTATGACAATATAGCTTCTCCAATATCAAAACAGGTGACTTAACGGAGAAGAAATCAGACCAAAGCTAAATGCCGCGGATATATTAATAGGAGAATTGCATGTTGGGCAGGATTTTAAAGTAGGAGAGAGGGGGAGGGGATTAAGGAGAACATTCCAGAGAATGGGGTGGGAATGGCTAAAGGCACAGCTGTGAGGTGAAGAAAGGGTGATGCACAAAAGCTCCAAGTTAGCTGGGCAGGATTAAAGGTTAAAGGACACAGGAAAGGTCAAGGGCATGATGATGAGAATTTTGAATTTGAGGTATTGAAAACCAGGGATCATTAAAGATGCACAAACCATGAAACATGCGTGCACTATAGCTGGATGGAAAATATTCTAGCTTGACTCTGGAAACTAACTTGGATCAGGAATTAAACAAATTGGTATTTGTGATTCTGCGAATCAGTCCTGATTAGTGCAAGATGAAAAGCTTTGTTGGACGGGGTTATTTTTACCAACCGTACTTGGTATTTACTTTACTTGGAGCAAGGAAGATTGAGAGATAATGTGATCTAGCTCTTCACAATACTGAGAGGCATGGTGAAAGTGGTTCCAATCAGGTGCCACGTCCAGCCAGTTCTTATTGAAATTGAAGCTCATGGCACCATTGTTAATTTTGTCACTTTAAATCTGTGCGCTCTGGTTCTCAATCTTTCCAATAATGAGATTGGTTTCTCCCAATCTGCCCTGTCCAGATCCCTCATGATTTTGAATATCTCAATCAAATTTCCTCTGCACAGTCTATCCTCCAAGGAGAACGCCCAACTTCTCCAATCTGATACATGACTGAAGTTCCTCATCCCTGGAACCATGCACATGAATCTTTTCTGCATCCTCTCTAATGTCTTCACATCCTTCTGAACATGTGGGTACCCACATCTTGAAGCAATACTTCAGTTGAGGCCGAGCTATTGTTTTGAACAGGCTTAACCTGGCATGTTGCCTGCTTTCTGCTGGTGTCCACCACCAATGCATGGTGACCAGTTTAGTTGAGGACGTCCACTCTGATTTTCCATAAACAGAGATACCTGATCTCTTCCCTGGGCACCGGACTGGACATTGAATCTATTTCTTCTCTCCCCCATGATGATAATTCAGTTCTGTCTCCGTGAATTGGAGATTGTTACATCAAGCAGGGATCCATTATCTGTCAAAGTTTGGGAAAGCAATTAATACTTGAAAAGCTGCAGCATCAAGTGTAATTTCAGGCTATTCTGAACCGTACAAAGGAAATTCTGTATTTTAAGTTCATTTTCCCACTAGCAGTAGACTCGCAATCTCTGGGAAATCTCTTTGTGCAAGGATTCCAGAAAGCTCATTCAAGAATCGATGTCCTAGTTTTATTGGGTTCTTTGTGAATTGAGCAGAATTACAGACCGTAATTGCAAGAGGACATGAAATTAAAGTATTAAGCTAAAATCTCCTTTTATAAGACAGTTTTGCAGCCAACAAGATAATGTTATGCATTTAGTGCAGTTAGAGTAAGAGTGACTGGGTTATTTGCAGCTTAGCATCAATGATTACAGCTTACTGTTGCTCTAATATGTTATGACGTCTGTTCCTGAATAGGACACTATTTTTAAAGTAATTCCCAAATGTATAAAAACACACGAGGCTGACTTGACAACTTCAGAAATGGAAATTTATGGTTATGTTTATCTTCACTCTGCAACAACATGGTAGGTTCCAAGGTGATGGACAGGAGGGATGTTGCTATTCATTAGCCCCGGGGATGGAAGCATATACAGTGCCCATAAAAGGGCACGTTGAGAATACAGGAAAGTGAAATGAGACGAAAGAGGAACAAGCCACCAATTCTTTATTTTAAAAAAAAACTATTTCACATGAACCTGTGGCTCAAGTACATTATCTTTCCATTGTTTGCATGACTATGTCCTCGAATTAATGCAAAAACGTAATTATTCTTCTCCAACATTATATAATCGTGGCCTGATTTTAGAATTATGATAATTTTGGGGATATAAACTAACTGGTATACATGAACAGGTTTACCTTTGTGGAATGTTCTTTACCAATGTAAAGGATCCACCCACAACTGATATGGTCACACTTGAAAACTGACCAAATGCAACTTGACCTGGAATCATTAGGAAAGATTCAGAAGGATTAGGAAGAAAGGTTGAGCAGGTTGGAACTATACCCATTGACGTTTGGAAGAATGAGAGGTGATCTTATTGAAACATATTGGATCCTGAGGGGAGTTGATGGGGTCGATGTGGGAGGATATTTCCACTTGTGGGGACTAAAACCAGGGAACACAGTATAAGAGTGAAAGGTTGGAAAGAGAAAATGGTGGAAATTCTCAGCAGGTCTGGCAGCATCTGTAGGGAGAGAAAGGAGTTAACATTTCGAGTCCAGATGACCCTTTGTCAAAGCTGATGCCCCCCCCCCCCTCATGGGGAGACCTCCCCTGGATCTCCTTGATGGGGAGACACCCACCCCCCTGCAAGGCCCTGACTGGAGAACAGACCAGACAGCGGCAGTGACAGAAATCACCGTTGTAACATTTACCTGGAAGCACCAGGTGTCCATTCCTGGAATGAGAACAGCAGTGACCTGTGTTCAAATCCATCCGATCCTGTAGCTGCAACCCATTCATTCCTTTCCTGTTGTGGGCTGTGATTGACAGCTTCCACAAATCAGCTGCAGCCTTAAACGTCACTCACCCGTGAAGGGAAACGAATGAATCAAGTGCTGAAACCCCAATGTTTACAAACATCAACCACATAAAAGCGAGGTAAGTACATTGCAATCACACGTTTGAATGTGGGCGGGTCTGGCAGAGGAGGGTTGAGCAGTGTGGGTGGGGTGAGGGTGGCCCTTGGAATAATTTTGGGGGCCAATTCCCTGAAGGAGTTACCCCCTTGGCCCACCCCGAGGTCCGACGTGTCAGGCTCGCGTTTCGTGAGACCTGTTGTGATTCCCACCCACCTGATTCCAGGTCCAGAGGACCGGAGAATCTTGGAAGTCCGGACAATAGGTTGCCAGGCCCGCTAAATAGATGCAAACCCTGAACCTGCCACCAGTGGGGGATCGGAGCATCCAAAATGGATTAGAGCCCAGTGCCGATCCTGATTCCCGCTGGACGTCTGATTCTCCGCCCCATCGGGAAATGCCCTTCAGCCATCCCGGGATGGAGAATTCACTCCAATGTTTCTCTCAAGGGTCTTCAATCAGTGTCTCTACCTCAAAGCAGTGGAGGCTGGTTCATTGAACTTATTCAGGGCAGAGTTACAGATTTTTGAAAGACAAAGATTATGGGGCCAGACATAAAAGTAGAACTGACTCCACAACCAAATCAGCTGTGATCCTAGGCTCCAAGTGCTGAGTAATCTACTCCTGCTTCCGAAGTCTTGTGTTCCGAGAAGGGACTGCATAGTGCTAGTCACTGAACTAACAATCCCGAGATAATCCAGAGTCCCATGCCAACATCTGGCAACCCAGATTCGAATTCCATTATGGCAGACGGTGAAATTTGAACTCAATAAAAATATGGAATTAAAAGTCTAATGATGACCATGAAGCCATTGTCGTAAAAACCCATCTGGTTCACTAATGTCCTTTCGGGGAGGAAATCTGCTGTCCTTACCCGGCCTACACGTGACTCCGGGTCCACAGCAAAGTCGTTGACTCTTGGGGCAATTAGGAATGGTCAGTAAATGTGCCCAAATCCAGCGAATGAATTAAAAAAAGAAATGTATTTTAAATATTAAGACTTTTCAGAATTTCTAAAAGAAGATGATCAACAACAAATTGCTGCATATATTAATGATAAAACATTGGCCTGTGAACATATCATTTAATTGACGTAATTGCCATTTATTAGCTCAGGTATTTTAGAAAGTAACAATGATCATTAAAGGAATGTATTGATTATTACAATCGAGATAAGTGAGAGGAATGCTACTCTGACAACCACGTCTAAGTGGCTCCCACTTTACAATACTCTCTTCTTTTGGTGTTTTCTTTCCCCAAATGCTTCTACTGAGGATGAGCTCTGGAAGATTCACTTCCTATCTTGTGAAGGTTTCATTACCTCACTGAAGTGAATGTTGTTCCTATGCCAAGATTAGCAGTCTTGGGCAGCAAGCGTGGCAGAGTGGTTAGTGCTGCTTCACGGCTCTGGGTCACTGTCCGTGTGGAGTTTGCACATTCGCCCCGTGTTTGCGTGGGTTTCGCCCCACAACCCAAAGATGTACAGGGCAGGTCAATTGGCCACACTAAATTGCCCCTTAATTGGAAAAAGTGAATTGGGTACTCTAAATTTAAAATAAAAAAAAAAAGATCAGTCTTTTTTACGGCGTGGACAACGCTGCTGAGTGCAGTCTGCACACATCCGTCAGCACCCTGGCCCCTCAAATGATTTGCCAGCCTTTAGTGGCAGCACCAGCCCGGCCCAGCATTTCCTGCCTATTTCTACCCTGACAGCATGGGTGTGGCCTGGAAATTGAAATCAGCGTTTCCCTGCTCAATGCTGAACTAAACATGAAAAACATGCAGTCACTGGCTGAGCTTAGAATAGAATCATAGAATCATAGAAGTTTACAGCATGGAAACAGGCCCTTCGGCCCAGCCAGTCCATGCCGCCCAGTTTTTACCATTAAGCTAGTCCCAGTTGCCCGCACTTGGCCCATAACCCTCTATACCCATCTTACCCATGTAACTATCTAAATGCTTTTTAAAAGACACAATTGTACCCGCCTCTACTACTACCTCTGGCAGCACATTCCAGACACTCACTACCCTCTGAGTGAAGAAATTGCCCCTCTGGGCCCTTCTGAATCTCTCCCCTCTCACCTTAAACCTATGCCCTCTAGTTTTAGACTCCCCTACCTTTGGGAAAAGATGTTGACTATCTACCTTATCTATGCCCCTCATTATTTTATAGACCTCTATAAGATCACCCCTAAGCCTCCTGCGCTCCAGGGAAAAAAGTCCCAGTCTATCCAGCCTCTCCTTATAACTCAAACCATCAAGTCCCGGTAACACCCTAGTAAATCTTTTCTGCACTCTTTCTAGTTTAATAATATCCTTTCTATAATAGGGTGACCAGAACTGCACACAGTATTCCAAGTGTGGCCATACCAATGTCTTGTACAACTTCAACAAGACGTCCCAACTCCTGTATTCAATGTTCTGACCAATGAAACCAAGCATGCCGAATGCCTTCTTCACCACCCTGTCCACCTGCGACTCCACCTTCAAGGAGCTATGAACCTGTACTCCTAGATCTCTTTGTTCTATAACTCTCCCCAACGCCATACCATTAACTGAGTAGGTCCTGGCCTGATTCTTATCTTTCTCTTTGTAAATCCCTTTCCTCAGATTCCTGTACCTGTACTTGTTTTTCAGAATGACGATGGTTCTCCAGTAATATCACCAACGCAAGAACAAGCTCAGGCTGTAAACTCTACAGATAAGGTAAATTGTTCATCTTTCCTCCGCTTGCAGGGTATTGAATATGGTAAGATATTAAATCCATGTCCTATTACTGAAGCCACACTGGAAATAAATGTGAAATATTCTCTTGGGCATTTTTAATACAAGTCAAATAATTTAACAAAATACATTGCAGCGCAAATCATTATTGCGTTGTGCGCACAACTTCATTGTAATTACATAAATTTTCCAACTCTTCTGTCCCAAGCAGGCAAGTATTTACCATTTTTAAAAAAGGTGTTGCTCTCTCCAAGTATAGTTAAAATCATCTTAAACTGAGCACAGCTCTGTACAAATATGAGGGCATTAAAAATCAAGAATTACATTTTTAGCCAATTTTCTATTGTGCTAATTTAATTTGTACTCCATTTCTCCTCCACACTCCAAAGCTGTCAAGGTCAGTACACACTGCAACACAGTTCAGTGTAAGTTTATAATCACTCGATTGCTTTACTTTCATATGAATCAAAATAAGGCAGTGATTACATAAACCAGTGTTCTTCAAACTTTTTTTCCGGGGACCCATTTCTACCAACGCGGCCAACCTTTGGGGCCCACGCCGGCCGACCTGAGCGACCCACGCCGGCCGACCCTCGGGACCCAACGCGGCCGACCTGAGCGACCCAACGCGGCCGACCTGAGCGACCCAACGCGGCCGACCTGAGCGACCCAACGCGGCCGACCTGAGCGACCCAACGCGGCCGACCTGAGCGACCCAACGCGGCCGACCTGAGCGACCCAACGCGGCCGACCTGAGCGACCCAACGCGGCCGACCTGAGCGACCCAACGCGGCCGACCTGAGCGACCCAACGGGGCCGACCTGAGCGACCCAACGGGGCCGACCTGAGCGACCCAACGGGGCCGACCTGAGCGACCCAACGGGGCCGACCTGAGCGACCCAACGCGGCCGACCTGAGCGACCCAACGCGGCCGACCTGAGCGACCCAACGCGGCCGACCTGAGCGACCCAACGCGGCCGACCTGAGCGACCCAACGCGGCCGACCTGAGCGACCCAACGCGGCCGACCTGAGCGACCCACGCCGGCCGACCTGAGCGACCCAACGCGGCCGACCTGAGCGACCCACGCCGGCCGACCTGAGCGACCCAACGCGGCCGACCTGAGCGACCCACGCCGGCCGACCTGAGCGACCCACGCCGGCCGACCCGCGCGACCCACCATTTTCTCTTACCTTGTTTGCTGCTGACCAAAATGGAGGCAATGGTTTTGGGTCCCTCTGGCCCTCGTGCACGCTCCTCCAATGGAACCTGTTGGATGAAGGTGAAGCCTCCCTGTGTCGGAAAGTATGGAGTCTCCATCTGTCCAAAGTTCTGTATTTTTTTCCCGTAAAGGTTTATCAAATAAACCCCCCCGAACTTGTAAATAAAATGAATGAAAAAAATAAAAAACTAAATGAATAAAACCCCTCCCGAACTTGAAACAAAAAGGTGCGACTGTTTAACAAATAGCAGCAGCACTGCGCATGCGTGCCGATGGTTGTGCTCGCATGCGCAATGCGATTTTTAAAATTTTTTATTTTTATTTTTTATTTATTTATTTATTTTTTTTAACATGTTCGCGGCCATTTTAAGGCCACTTGCAGCCGCCGTTATTAAAAGCCGGCTGCTGCGCGGGGATTTGCGCGATCGGGAGTGCCGCGAAGGGCGGCTCCATGACCTTCCCGACACCCGCGGGTCGCGCCCCCGGGTTTGAAGAACACTGACATAAACCATCATGTACCACACAGCATCGTGTCATGAGCTCCCATGAGGCTTATGGAGGACATAAATAATGAAATTTTCTGGGCAATCGCTGCACAATGACATGTTAGAAGAGCCACCCATTCCCTCCCCTCATGAGAATCTAAAAAGCTACAACAAGCAGAATGAAATCCAACGATTACGTACAAAGGTACAAATTATGGGCAGGAGTCGGCTATTTGGATGGTCGAACCAGCTCTGCCATTCAATAAAAACACGGCTGATTTGATTGATTCTGAACTCCACTTTCCCAATAACCTCAGACTTTCTTGTTGGTCGAAAATCTATCTGCCTTAAAAGATATTCAATGACTTTGCCTCCACCACTCTCTGGGGAAGAGTTCGAAAGACGCATTTCTCTCTGGTATAAAAAAAATTCTCTTTACCTTAAATGGGAGGGCCCTTATTTTTAAACAATGGCCCCTCATTCTTGTCTCTCCCACAGGGAAAACATCCTTTCAGTATCCACCCAATTTATGGGCCCTTTCTCGGGAGGGGAGTGCGGGGGGAGCTTGCTTTTCTGCCCTCATTGACCTCAGGAAGTTTGTGTTCCTTCCACTTAAAGTTGAAGAACATTTAATCCAATTAGTGCAAATGATCAACCTTTAGCTATAGTTAAAATCTCCACTTCAATTACACAAATAATCTTTACCTGTCCAGCTGCACTTAACATTGTAAATTGACCACTTATTGTTTACAACGTGGTTTAAGAACTCCTCAGTGATGGATGGCTCTTGGCTAAATGAGCTCCTCCTGACCATGGTCTATTATTCGGCCAAAATTGGTTCTGCTATGGGTCAGCAATCAGGCCTCTGAAACAGCCAGCAAAGCACTATAAAAGAAATGCAATCATACTGTGTTGAGTTGGCAGCAGGGTTTTGGTGTACGTGGACCACTGTCCTGTGTGTCACTGTTACAATGCAATTCCACTACAGCTGGGAAATAGTTCCAAATCGTATATCTGTGTGTTCTCCGTACTATGCCACTGTTCAGTAATATGGTTTAAAGGGATTTGTCTTTATTCCCAGATGTTATCCTCCAGTTTCTAAACTGCCTGTGCTTTTCTAATTACTCAGACTGTCTGAGTACAATTAGTTGCTGAAGATTTATTTCTGCATCGTGGTGACTGAAATCTTGCCACAGCAGCTTCCTTCTCCTGCAGGACAAAGATTCATTTGTCATCTCTCAAGTAGCATTGTTTCATCTCTCTCTACTCTCTTTAATATCGAAACATTGAAAGTAGGGGCAGGAGGAGGCCATTTGGCCCCTCGAGCCTGCTCCACCATTCGTTATGATCATGGCTGCTCATCAAGCTCAGTAGCCTAATCCTGCATTCCCCCCATATCCTTTGATCCCCTTTGCCCCAAGTGCTTTTTGAAAACATATAATGTTTTGGGATTAATGGTGCGATAGGGGTAATGTCACTGGACTAATAATCCAGAGACCTTGGCTGATCCTCTGGGGGCCCTGAGTTCAGGACAGGTGGTAGAATTTAAATACAGTTGCTAGAGTCAGGTGTATAAAATTGTCTCAATAATAGTGACCACGAAGCCATCAGCGATTGTCACAAAAACCCATCTGGTTCACCAATGATCTTTTGGGGAAGAATTCTGCTGTTGCTGCCTGGTCTGGTCTGCAGTTTCAAAGCAATGCGGTTGACCTTTAACTGCCTTCTGAAATGGCCTCAATTCAAGGGCAATTTGGAAAGGACAAAAAATGCTGGTCTTACCAATGATGCCCACAAGCATTAAAGAATAAATTGTGTAAAAAAAAAAAAAAATAGAGGTTTCTATTTTTCTCTCTCATGCGTACCCCTTTCAAGCTAATTAATTCACTTTTCTTTCCCTTTTCTGGTCTCTCCATCCACACATTCCAAAGGACACATCCACTTTCCTCAACTATGGAGATAAAATTGATAATAGATGGTATCCTTACAGCCTGCAGTATATCCCTGCCTCACTGACCTTCCCTCCCCTCCACAAAGTTGACCTGCAAAGCTCTCATTTTACAATTTCGATTTGTCAATCACTTGACCTGGCCTCCGCAATTCCGTCCACTCAGTCTTGTGTTCCAGTTGTCATGAACTACTTTTCCAATCCCATCAGTGGTAGATCACCCATACCTCCATGACACTATTGGTGGCAGAATCTTCAGTGTCATAACATTTTGGAACCCTCTTATGGAAGCCTCTTCTGGACTCTTTCCACCTTCCTCTCTTCACAAGCTCCCTCAAACTCCATCTCTTTGAACATTGGTCACTACCTGTAACTCTTCTTGTATTCCAGCTTTGACAAGTATATTGCGATTTTCTGTCATTGATGCTACAGAAGTGCAGGTAGTTGTTGTTGAGCAGAGCATTGTCTGGTTTTACCTCATCAATTAACTTAGTTCTGCTTAATTCCACAACAGGAATCTTTGAAATTAAGCAAAACCTTTTCTTTTAAATGACTAATTAAACTTTGAAACTATCAAGCTAAAAATGATATGCGCGTACTGAGACTGATCAATATGCAGTGAGTTACTGCCAGCGTTCAGATACTCGGAATTGTGCAGTAGCAACTCATTGCCTGACTCCCAAACCCAGGACACCATCTCCACCCACAAGTCAGGAGTGTGATGGAGCACTCTACTTGCCTGGGTGAGTGCAGCTCCAACAAACCCATCCAGGACATATCAGTCCACATGATGGGCACTCCATCCACCACCTTCAACATTCACCCATCCACTGTTGATGGACAGTGGCAGCCGTGTGTACCGTCTACAAGATGCACCTCAGTAACTCACCAAGGCTCCTTAGTCAGCACCTTCCAAACCCATGACCACCACCATCTAGAAGGACAAGAGCAGCAGCTACCTGGGAACCCCACCACCTGGAGGTTCCCCTCCAAGTCACTCACCATCCTGACTTGGAAATATATCGCTGCTCCTTCACTGTCACCGGGGCAACATCCTGGAGCTCCCTCCCCAACAGCACTGTGGGTGTCCCTACACTCCATGGATTGTAGCTGTTCAAGAAGGCAGCTCTTCACCACATTCTCGAGGGCAACTAGGGATGGGCAATAAATGCTGACCTAACCCGCGACACCACATCCCATAAAAGGAATAAATAGAAAACAAATTATGATTTCAAAGTAACCAACCTTGTCTTAAACAATAATCAGAAGATGCCACGATAAATTTTTCTTTTCTCTCTTTCCCTCCTCAATAAACATTTGGGATTGAACCAAACTTAAAAATGGCACCAAGTTTGAGGCAAGAAGCTACTAAGGCGTATGGATTTGTTGCAGTGGAAAGCCATTCTTATCTTTATTTTATGTCAAATGCCTGTTCATTCTGAGCTATATATTTATTTTTAATTTACACCGGTCAGCGTGTTCCTCTGGGTATCTGGTGTGCTTCCTCTGATGACAGCTCAGTAATCTCGAAGCCGATTTGGTGACTCCATCAGAGCTGGTTTTAGGCTCAGAGAGCTTTGTCCTTGCATTACCAAGGCAACAGTAGGAATTGGCTACTTGGACACGAATCAGGGCAATTTCTCTCTGACTCTACTTGACTGATCTCGAAAATCACAAACTATGCACACCTTGGCCTTAATAATGCAACATTCTTACACTGCGATGTGGGTGGCGTTGGCTACGCCAGCATTTGTTATCCTTCAGACGGTGGTAGTGAGTTGTCTTCTTGAACTGCTGCGGGCCATGTAGTGTAGGTACACCCATAGTGCTGTTAGGGAGAGAGTTCCAGGATTTCAACCCAGCGACAGTGAAGGAACAGCGATTATATTTCCAAGTCAGGATGGTGAGTAACTTGGAGAGGAACTTACAGGTGGTGAGGTTCCCATGTGTCTGCCGCCCTTTTCCTTTTAGCTGGTAGAAGCTTTGGACTTTGAAGGTGCTGTCTCAGGCAGGGTCTTTCAAAATCCGGGTCGCAACCCATGTGTGGGTGTCGAGGAGCGATCGGTCACGGCGTTCCTGCACTGGTGGGAGAAGCGCCTAACGACCGCTACCAGCATTTTTATTGAGAATGACGGCTGCTGCCACCTTTGAAATAAGAAGGAATGAGGCTGTGTGCAGTCTTCCAGCCATAAATGGCAGCAGTGAGCAGGTAACACGCCCAGCATGTACACCTGACCTCAAACATCCTGCATGTAATTGTTTTTGGAGCCAAATCACGGAGGCGAGCTTCTTCCATTTTCTAACTGCTGGCAAGCAAGGCAAGAGGACTGTGAAGATGGATCGTTTTGTTACAAAAAGGAGACACAGCCAGAGACACAAATAGGCAGAGTAGGGGTGGTATGGTGGCATAGTGGTTAGCACTGCTGCCTCACAGCGGCAGGGACCCAGTTTCAATTCCGACCTCGGGTGACTGTGAAATTTGAAAATTCTCCCCTTGTCTGCGTGGGCTTCCTCCCACAGTCCAAAGTTGTGCAGAGTAGCTGGATTGGCCGTGCTAAATTGCCCTTACCAGTAACTTCATTGCAGTGTTAATGTAAGCCTAATTGTGACAATAAAGATTATTATTATTGATAAATGGTTAGGTGGGGTTACGGGGATAGGCTGGGGTGTTGGGCCTAGTTAGGGTGTTGTTTCGAAGGGTTGGTGCAAACTCGATGGGCTGAATGGCCTCCTTCTGCACTGTAGGGATTCTGGGTTTCTAGGATCTACTGCTAGGATCTCACATCAGAATCTGCTGGAGAGAGCTGCTCAAGAGCGCAGGGAAGGACAGACCAGTGTTAGCTATTTTCAGAGCTCCAGGAGCTCTGGTTAACAGCCTACAAAGAAGCAACTTAACTCTGGAACAAAGCAGTATAAAGATGATTTCTTGAAGTATGGTTTTGTCAATTGTGCCAATGTAAATAAGGATGCAAAGCCCATGCATTATATGCAGGGAAGTACTGATAAATAAGAGGAGAAATTTCAGATTTTGAAAGAGAAGTGGTGAGTGAAAAATTCCTTTTCAGCTTGAGACCCCAGAGTTAATTATTAACTTACAGCTGACTCCAAATGAAAAGACTGCACTGCTGTACTTGACCTGTGACAGCACATTAAAAACATGTCAAAAGCTCACAAGGCTGTCAGCATTCTGGAGTAGCATTTCCCAGGCGTATCCAGTGCTGAGTAAAACAAGCATGTTGTTGCCATTGCCTTTCATGATGACCTACATGTGCAAGGTTGGGTTTTCCATTCTCACGAAGATTAAGACTGCACAAAGGAACTGGCTGAACTCTGCACCTGAAATGTACACTGCCCTCTCCTGTGAACCTGATTGGAGTGAGATCGTGAGGACAAAGCAGGTTCTCCTTTTGGATTCAAGGTAAGTGAACATGGCGTGGGTCCCGAATGTCGGCCGGTTGGCAAAAATGGGTCCCGGAGAAAAAAGTTTGAAAAACTGTTCTCAGGGACCTTGATGAGTTGCTTTAGTGCATGTTGTGGAATGGGATCACAACACTGGCTTCTTAAGTAGAACTTTGTTTCATGCATTTGTTTTGTAAATTCAAAAGCAGCTGCCCAAAGATTCCTTTGCTGTCTGACAGCAAATCACGACAGATGATTTTTGAAGTGTTTTTGTGAGCATTCTGTGACTATGAAAGCTGCTTTAATATTAAAACTTTGGGATGCTTTGTTGTGTTCATGATGCCATGCAAATGCAAGTTGTTCTTGTTGGATGAAGCCTGTTTCTATTTGGACTTTTTCAGACCGGCTCCCAATACTTACTTTTCTAAATCTATCTTCCATTCCCAGTGGCAGATATGTAGACTCTGGATCTATGAATTTGGGATGGAGGAGCCATCTTTAGAGGTTTAAGTCACTTCGATCTTGTTGCAGAAGATGTTTCCACAGGAACTGAGTTCAAATCAAGCCAACATAAAAAGGAGCTTTAAGATAATGTTAAAAAAAGTTGATGTCAATCAGCTCGCCCAACGCTCTGTATCTTCTCAGCTGGGGATAGAATGTATTGTAAATATTCCAACATACTTACATTGTGTTCCCTTCAAGGTAAGCTTGTGACAAGCACACCCTTTTCTGATTTTGCTGTATCCTCGGATGGTGTGGATTTCTGTAGTTTACCTGGCTGTGTTTGCTCTCCGTGTCGTGCATGCACAGCTGGGCTGTTTTGCTTCATTGCAAATGACAGAGTGGCACTGCCCAGGAGCAAAGCTGGTATTGCTTCAATCATCACTGCCGTGACTTAGCATCTATAATTGACCTTGCTTTTTCTTTATTTTGGGGTTCTTAATGTTGGATTCTTAATGTTGGATTATTTGATTATTGTCAGAATGTATTTTAGTCTGTTGGTTTTCAACCTCATTTATCAGTATTCTCCCTTTTCAGTCGTACATTCTGAAGAACAACTATTTTATTCAAGTCCGTAGTACAAGACACCAAAGGAGGTGCAGTCCTTCAGGGCTTTTTTCTTGTGGCTGAATTAATGCGCGTTATTATTGGGTACGGTTACGTGGCAAATGAGAGAATATTTGTGCAAATGCCCAAAATACAGTTATGTAACATTGAAGAAATATTGATCCATCAGAGTGAGAATGGAGACCGGACTGATAGACATGAGGTAAGGAATATGGTGACTGACACATTTCTGTCTCACTGGAATGACGAAGGTTGAGGGGTGACCTGATAGAAGTCTACAAGGTTATGAGGGGCATGGACAGAGTGGATGGTAAGAAGATCTTTCCCAGGATGAAAGCGTCAATTACTAGGGGACATAGGTTTAAGGTGCAAGGGGCAAAGTTTAGTGGAGATGTGCGAGGCATGTTTTTTGCACATAGGGTGGTGAGTGCCTGGAATTCGCAGCCGGGGGAGGTGGTGGATGAGGCCAGCACGGTAGCACAGTGGTTAACACTATTGCTTCACAGCTCCAGGGCCCCAGGTTCGATTTCTGGCTTGGGTCACTGTCTGTGCGGAGTCTGCACGTTCTCCCCGTGTCTGCGTGGGTTTCCTCCGGGTGCTCCGGTTTCCTTCCACAGTCCGAAGACGTGCAGGTTAGGTGGATTGGCCATGCTAAATTGCCCTTAGTGACCAAAAAGGTTAGGAGGGGTTATTGGGTTACGGTGATAGGGTGGAAGTGAGGGCTTAAGTAGGGTGCTCTTTCCAAGGGCTGGCGCAGACCGAATATCCTCCTGCTCTGTAAATTCTATGATTCTATGCAGTTAAGATAATGCTGTTTAAGAATACATGAATAAGATGGGAATAGAGGGATACAGACCCTGGAAGTTTACACCGGCATCATGATCAGCACAGGTTTGTAGGGCTGAAGGGCCTGTTCCTGTTTTGTACTGTTCTTTGTTTGAAAGCAGTTACCAACAGGTAGGTGGTGTATGTGCATGGTGACAGGCTGGGTGCAGCAGTGGTTTTGCATGGTGCCAGGCTGGGTGCAGCAGTGATTACCCATGGTGCCAGGCTGGGTGCAGCAGTGATTACGCATGGTGCCAGGCTGGGTGCAGCAGTGTTTACCCATGGTGCCAGGCTGGGTGCAGCAGTGATTACGCATGGTGCCAGGCTGGGTGCAGCAGTGATTACGCATGGTGCCAGGCTGGGTGCAGCAGTGATTACCCATGGTGCCAGGCTGGGTGCAGCAGTGATTACGCATGGTGCCAGGCTGGGTGCAGCAGTGTTTACCCATGGTGCCAGGCTGGGTGCAGCAGTGATTACGCATGATGCCAGGCTGGGTGCAGCAGTGATTACGCATGGTGCCAGGCTGGGTGCAGCAGTGATTACCCATGGTGCCAGGCTGGGTGCAACAGTGGTTTTGCATGGTGCCAGGCTGGGTGCAACAGTGGTTTTGCATGGTGCCAGGCTGGGTGCAGCAGTGATTACGCATGGTGCCAGGCTGGGTGCAGCAGTGATTACCCATGGTGCCAGGCTGGGTGCAACAGTGATTACGCATGGTGCCAGGCTGGGTGCAGCAGTGATTACGCATGGTGCCAGGCTGGGTGCAGCAGTGATTACCCATGGTGCCAGGCTGGGTGCAACAGTGGTTTTGCATGGTACCAGGCTGGGTGCAGCAGTGATTACCCATGGTGCCAGGCTGGGTGCAGCAGTGATTACCCATGGTGCCAGGCTGGGTGCAGCAGTAATTATGCATGGTGCCAGGCTGGGTGCAGCAGTGATTACCCATGGTGCCAGGCTGGGTGCAGCAGTGATTATGCATGGTGCCAGGCTGGGTGCAGCAGTGATTACCCATGGTGCCAGGCTGGGTGCAGCAGTGATTACCCATGGTGCCAGGCTGGGTGCAGCAGTGATTACCCATGGTGCCAGGCTGGGTGCAGCAGTGATTACCCATGGTGCCAGGCTGGGTGCAGCAGTGATTACCCATGGTGCCAGGCTGGTGAAGCAGTGATTATGCATGGTGCCAGGCTGGGTGCAGCAGTGATTACCCATGGTGCCAGGCTGGGTGCAGCAGTGGTTTTGCATGGTGCCAGGCTGGGTGCAGCAGTGGTTTTGCATGGTGCCAGGCTGGGTGCAGCAGTGGTTTTGCATGGTGCCAGGCTGGGTGCAGCAGTGGTTTTGCATGGTGCCAGGCTGGGTGCAGCAGTGATTACCCATGGTGCCAGGCTGTGTTCAGCAGTGATTACGCATGGTGCCAGGCTGGGTGCAGCACTGATTACGTATGGTGCCAGGCTGGGTGCAGCAGTGATTACGCATGGTGCCAGGCTGGGTGCAGCAGTGATTTTGCATGGTGCCGGGCTGGGTGCAGCAGTGATTACCCATGGTGCCAGGCTGGGTGCAGCAGTGATTATGCATGGTGCCAGGCTGGGTGCGGCAGTGATTATGCATGGTGCCAGGCTGGGTGTAGCAGTGATTATGCATGGTGCCAGGCTGGGTGCAGCAGTGATTACGCATGGTGCCAGGCTGGGTGCAGCAGTGATTATGCATGGTGCCAGGCTGGGTGCAGCAGTGATTACGCATGGTGCCAGGCTGGGTGCAGCAGTGATTACGCATGGTGCCAGGCTGGGTGCAGCAGTGATTACCCATGGTGCCAGGCTGGGTGCAACAGTGATTACCCATGGTGCCAGGCTGGGTGAAGCAGTGATTACGCATGGTGCCAGGCTGTGTGCAGCAGTGATTACCCATGGTGCCAGGCTGGGTGCAGCAGTGATTACCCATGGTGCCAGGTTGGGTGCAGCAGTGATTACACATGGTGCCAGGCTGGGTGCAGCAGTGATTACCCATGGTGCCAGGCTAGGTGCAGCAGTGGTTTTGCATGGTGCCAGGTTGGGTGCAGCAGTGGTTGCAGGGGGGGTTGTTGCTGGCTGATTGTTGATGATAATCCACGAGCAAGACACCAGTTGCCGTTTGCACTCTCGCAAAGAATGAAACTTTTTTACTGCGTCACCAGAGAGATTCTCTCTTCATTTTGATAATATGCATCATTTTTGCATTGCAGAGGTGTACTGTACCCCTAAGTAAACTGTCATCTCACACTGCCTGGTGTAATGCCGCAGAGCGTAGACAGATTCATCCAAGTTATTTGAGTTTGAGCTGAGAGAGAGGACATTATATTCAGCTTAACTTCCAGCTTGTGTAATTTAGCACCATGTCACATGGCTGAATGTGAAGGGCAGCATTTGATGAAAGGGAGCATTCCTGAGATGGCTAAAAATACACAATATTTCAAGCACTAAGTGGGCATTTTTCTCCGTTTCTAAGGTAAAATCGAACAATCTAATTAGTTCCCACCTGTCGTACAATGGATGAATAAACGTAAGCATTTGTTATTTGTACAGTACAGCTTATTTGAATGGAATGCCATTGTTTAATACTGTGTGGGTGAAAGCAACAGGAGCATGTTGAGACAGTTTTCTCATTGCATCAATGCTTGCTGCTCCCATAGATCACAGAATCACCAAATTGTTACGGTACAGAAGGGAGACAATTTGGCCCATCGTATCTGCACCGACTCTCCAAATGAGCATCACGACTTGGTGCCATGCCTCTGCCCTTTCGCCCATAACCCTCCACATTGTTTCCATTCAAGTAATCATCTAATGCCACCTCGAATGCCTCAATTGAACTTGCCTCCACCACACTGCCAGGCAGCGCATTCCAGACCCTAACTACTCGCTGTGTGACAAAGTGTTTTCTCACATCACGTTTGCTGCTTTTGCAAACCATTTTAAATCTCTGCCCTCTTGGTGTTGATTGTTTTACGAGCAGGAGCAATGTCTTCCTATCTACGCTCTTCAGCTTGTGATGAATTTCAGCTATATTGTATTATAATTTGGTAAAGTAAGGGTTAAAGGCCTGGGTTCGAGTGTGTTTGACTGCTGAAGTCATGTTTTAAAAGAATCTTCGTTTGAAAGACAACAAAGGAGCCAGAGGTGCAATTAAACATTGTAAAAAGCTTGGGCTCATATCATTTTGTTTTGATTAAGGCAATTCTCTGGGCAGTTAATTATTATTCAGCTTGGTGAGATGATGTCATTGCTGGATAGAGCTACGGCATCAGGCTTTTTGGGAAAGCATTTTTACTTCAGTTTTGGCTGAAGCTGCGTGCACAGTGAAATAATTCTGCTCTCTCTGTAAATTAGTTAAATAGAGATTAACAGCAATTGAACCAGTGCAGACCTGTCTGAGGACAAGAGAAAGCTGAAACAAGCCAGTTAAAACATATTTTGAAGGTGTACAGTCTGAGTTTCTGCATGGTTCTGACAGGAGTCGGGTCTTTTCTGTAAAGCAGTATCAAGAGATCCCTTTCTCAAATAGTATCTCTGTAAAGCAAGTATACTTCTGTGTCATTGGTATTTAGGATGGATTGAGAATTGATATTTTGTTTTCTTATTGTTAAGTGAGAATAAGGATATAAATTATGGGTATTGTATTCATTGTATTGAGTAGTATTGTTTAAGGGGTAATTGTAAGCTATTTCCTGGTATGATGTTAAAGATTTTAATACTGTGTTAATAAAGTTTATTTTAATAAACCATATCCCTATTTCTTCACGGAATCACTCCTCGAGCAAAGTACCCTTTCCTCACAGTCTTTCAAAATTAAAATAAAATATTGGGGTTTCTGTCCAGTATCCTAGCATCTGTTAGGGTCTGGTCCGCGATCATAATAAGCTCCCTCATGCTTTTGAACATCTCTATTAAATCTCTTAGCCACCTTCTCTCCAAGGAGAACAGTCCCAAGCTCTCCAATCTATCCTCATAACTGAAGTTTCTCAACCCCGGCACCATTCTTGTAAACCTTGTGTGCTCTGAATGGATTCACAACCCTCCTATAGTGTGCTGCCCAGAACTGCACACAATATTCTAGCTGAGGTCTAACTAGTGTCTTGTATAAATTCAGCATAACCTCCTTCACTCGTCAATATGCTCATTGGGATTCCAATAGCTCCACACACTAAAAGATTGGCCTTGTCAGCCACCTCACCAGTAAACCATTTGCTCACTGTACAAACTCAATGCTGAAATAGATTGCACCAAAGCTATGCTAAAGGATAATGACGACCATGGTCCGATCATTGCTCTCTGTTTATCGCGCAAACCGATGAATGGGCCTGAAGCTGTCACTTTTGGTATGTAAAAGTGCCTAGTTCACCTCGTTATCCTGAAAGAGTGAGATGTCTCAAAGATTTGAGCAACAGGTGAAGCTAACTGTTTCACGCTGCTACCATGCAGTAGCAGCACAAGTGATATTCACCACAAACAGATTCTGCCGTCATACCAAAAAGACCTTCTGCCAACCACACAAATGGGTAATGTGGTGGATGAATTTCAAGGCCGGTGTGATGCTGGGTATGAAGACAATGTGTCTCAATACCTGATGCATCATATCAAAGAGCATGTGTCCTCACCTGTCGCAACAAAGCACTAACTGTACCCAACCGGCCCATTCTTGCAAAACTGAGGACATAGTGTCCAACATTAGATGTGATTCTGTGATTGGACAGAACTTACTGAACCAATCCAATTGTGCTAAGAATTAAACTAACAGCCAAATTTAAGATTATCAGTTGGGATCACAGTGTGACTCAAATAAGTGGCTGGAGCTACTGTTTAAATGAAAAGCGACTGCAGAACCTGCTGGTGTACTGGGATCTGGATGTCCGAGGACATGAATCACTTCAAATTAGTACAGCATGTGATTAGGAAGGCACATGGAATGTTGGTGTTTATTGAAAGAGGAATGGAATATAAAAGTGGGGAAGTTTAATTGCAGCTGTACAGGACCTTGGTGAAGCCATATCTGGAGTACTGTGTACAACTTTGTTCTTATTTGGAAAAAGATATAATTGCTTTAGAAACCACCCAGAGAAGGTTCACAGACCTCCTTCCTGGGATAAAGAGCTTATCCCATGAAAAAAAGGTGAACAGATTGGGCCTATATGCATTGGGGTTTAGAAGAACGAAAGGTGGTCCAGTTGAAACATAGACCTTGTGGGACTGTTTAGGGTGGGTACCAGAGGGGGGTTTCTTCTTGGGGGGGGGGGGGGGGGGAGGGGGAGGGCGGAGGGCACTTTGGAGTACATAGTTTAAGAATTAAAGGCTTCCCCATTGAAGACAGAGATGGGGAGAATTTGTTTTCGTTGAGGGTTATTCATGAAGGTAGTGAAATCCATTTCAATAATTTCAACCTTTCCAAAGCTTATTAGGAAAATACGAATGATTGTATAATCTGTTCATGAACTGTGACCTGTATAATCATGTTTAAAAGAGATTGGGGAACAAAGTAAAAGGAAAAAGAAAGATTTGTTTTGTGTGTATGCTGCTCTGTAAGGACCGAACATTCAGAGGTGCTTTAAAGTCAATGAGTCACTACTAACTACATATAACAAGTACAGCAGCCAATTGGCAGACAGTGAGATCCCATAAACAGTAGTGAGATAATGATCTGATCTACTCAAAGCAACATCTATTCATGAATAACAATTCTGAGGAACACCAGAGATAACTCCACCGATATTCTTTGAATAATGCCATGGAATTTACATCCACCCAAGCAGGCAAATAAAGACATGATTTAATATCTTACCTAAAATGCTCCCCCCGCCGTTCCCCCCGCCGCTCCTTCCGCCACTCCCTCCGCCGCACCCTCCGCCATCTCCGCCGCCACTCCCTCCGCCGCACCCTCCGCCGCCACTCCCTCTGCCGCTCCCCCTGCCGCTCTCACGCACACCTTCGTTCAAATTCCAACAAATTGATGTGTCCTTGTTCCAGAAGAGAAAATAAAGTCATGGATAAAATCCAGGAATTTATTCAGGTTAAGCTAATACAATATTCCAAAACTCACCTCTCTGTGCTGCTTGATTCTATCCAGGATGTTGACCTGCATTCTTCTGTGCTTCCATAACATTGAACACCAATTAAAATTTATTTCCATATTTGAAATAGTAACGAGACATAAACCACCGAAAACTGATTAAAGCTGACAACTGAATGTGACAACATCAAATGTCAGAGTAAAATCCGAAAGATAATTGTGCATAGTGCCCAGCAACATCCATTCAAATGATTATTTGCTCATTAACTGGTTTCATTTCCCCCCCCCCTTGAATGATTGTGTTTCTTGTCCACAAATCTAAACAGCTGTGAGGATGTTCATAATGAACCAAAATGATCACAAACTCCAGCTCTGGTCATTACCGGAGGGGAGATGGGGAAGATGTGTTTTCACAGTGAATAGTTATGGTCTGGAGCACACAGCCTGCAGCAGTGTCAAGGGGGCAGATTCATTGTTGATTTTGGGAGGGAGTTCAGTTCGATGGTGACTTGGCAAGGTGCAATTTGTGGAACTATCGGTGTCAGGGAAGGGTCACTTGGAAGGGGAATTGGTTGTGATGTGAAGAACCAAAGCTACGTAATTCCATCAATCACGAATAAGATTGTTATATTGTCTGAGCAGTGGGGATTCTGGAGGGAATGGGAGTGCGTCCTGGGACTTACATTCTGATTCTGCGGCTCCTGATTTTAAAATGGTTAGCAGAAGTAATGTATTAAAAAAGCAACTTGCACAAATGCAATTTTTAGATTGCTAGTGAATGATGATTCCTTGGACTAATTTTCTGATGCAAATTAAGTTATTTGGAAGGTTCAGTTTGGAACTTTCTCCAAGTCCTCTGTTGTTTTCTAATTCTCGCTGAATTTTCTGCCTGTGTCGCATTCTCACTGACAGCTAACACAGGCTCAAAATCACTCCGGTTGTATTATTTAACGGAAATGGATAATTATGTTGCTAGGATAAACTATAATAAATGATGTGAATTTGTGACTCTTCGTACATTCTAATTGGGTTTTCATTCCCATTACATTGTATCGAAGACCCCCTGCAAAGTGGGAGGAATTTTTTATAGCAGTTACTTGGAATTATTTGCCCTGTGGCACAGTGGTTAACACTGTTGCTTCACAGCACCAGGGTCTCGGGTTCAATTCCGTTCTTGGGTCAATCTCTGTGCGCTGTCTGCACGTTCTCCCCGTGTCTGCGTGAGTTTCCTCCTGGTGTTCTGGTTTCCCCCCACATTCCAAAGATGTGCGGGTTAGGTGGCGTTACTGTGATGGTGTGGAGGTATGGACTTGAGTAGGGTGCTCTTTCCAAGGGCCGGTGCAGACTCGATGGGTGGACTGGCCTCCGCCTGCACTGTAGATTCCATGATATACAGTGATGTGCCAATTTGCTTCCAACCCCCCATTTCTTTGCTGCATTTTACATTCCTGATGCTCTGCTGTCATCTGCAGCAAAAGAGTTTGATTTGTGTGGAAGTAGCAAGATCTATGCACAATGGGAATGGTTTAATATGTGCCTGCACGTGGGCTGGAGGCAAAGTTTCTGTCTCTTCAGGTGTGGGGAGGGACGATCGATGAATGCAGGTGGCTTGCTTCCTCTGAAGGAGGAAAGACATTTGGAGCCAGTCAACTTGAGGCATTTTCCATCAATTTGTCACAGTCAGTATCTGGGGAGAGCAGCTAATGGGAGTATTTGTTACAGAATAGTGGGGATTGTGGAGACCTGAAACAACGTGCTGGGAGTTGGTCTGATTATGGACCTCCAGATTTCATGGAAATTGAAACATATGAAATGGGAACAAGTCTTTATCTTGAGTCAGTGGAACGCTTTTACCTGTGGATTCACTTCCCACTCCAAAGACTTCCGCACATAACCTCCACTAGCAGTACTCTGGGATTGTTGCACTTGAATGCAGTACTTGGTGAGTGCTGCATTGTCACAAGTGTCACCTTTCAGGTGAAACATCCTTGCATTGAGACCTGGGAAAGAGCAAAGGAATAATGTATTCTAGCAGTGGGAGGGTAGAGACAGAGGAACAATGCTTGAGTGTATGTGCAAAATGTGAAAGCAGCGGAGTGAAATTTGATAGAACAGTGAGGTCAGATAAACAAACTGAGTCATTCTAGTTGCTTGTCAGTAAATCTGAGATGGATCAAGGACTCTGTTTTTCCTGGTTACGTGAACAAAATTAATTCAATCCACAAATCTCTTTTTGAAACTAATGATTCACATATTCAGGAATGTGCTGTTTCCAAACGAAAGTTGGACAGATAAGTTGCTGAATGCATCCTACATTTGTTAAAACCTTTCCGGCAGAAAGCCTTCAGCTCAGGTGAAGCCATCCCATTGGATCTAACTGCCTGAACTAACTTTAACAGTGGCATGTTGGCACAGTGGTTAGCACTGGTAGGTCCCAGGTTCAATCCTGGCTCTGGGTCACTGTCTGTGTGGAGTTTGCACATTCTCCCTGTGTTTGCGTGGGCCTCACCCCTACAACCCAAAGATGTGCAGGGTAGGTGGATTGGTCACGCTAAATTGCCCCTTAATTGGAGGAGAATTTTTTTTTCAACATGAAATGTTGTTAGGGCTGCAAATTCAGGAAAGCTTCTTGTTATCCACCATTGTCACTGCCTTGTTTTAGTATGTGCCACATGGACAGGCACCTGTGGTTGGAGCTGCCTTGTTTTAGTATGTGCCACGTGGACAGACACCTGTGGTTGGAGCTGCCTGGTTTTAGTATGTGCAACATGGACAGACACCTATGGGAGGTTGGAGCTGCCTGGTTTTAGTATGTGCAACAGGGACAGACAGCTGTGGAAGGTTGGAGCTGCCTGGTTTTAGTATGTGCAACATGGACAGACAGCTGTGGGAGGCTGGAGCTGCCTGGTTTTAGTATGTGCAACATGGACAGACACCTATGGGAGGTTGGAGCTGCCTGGTTTTAGTATGTGCAACATGGACAGACAGCTGTGGGAGGCTGGAGCTGCCTGGTTTTAGTATGTGCAACATGGACAGACACCTGTGGGAGGTTGGAGCTGCCTGGTTTTAGTATGTGCAACAGGGACAGACAGCTGTGGAAGGTTGGAGCTGCCTGGTTTTAGTATGTGGAACATGGACAGACACCTATGGGAGGTTGGAGCTGCCTGGTTTTAGTATGTGCAACATGGACAGACAGCTGTGGGAGGCTGGAGCTGCCTGGTTTTAGTATGTGCAACATGGACAGACACCTGTGGGAGGTTGGAGCTGCCTGGTTTTAGTATGTGCAACATGGACAGACACCTATGGGAGGTTGGAGCTGCCTGGTTTTAGTATGTGCAACATGGACAGACACCTGTGGGAGGTTGGAGCTGCCTGGTTTTAGTATGTGCAACATGGACAGACACCTGTGGGAGGTTGGAGCTGCCTGGTTTTAGTATGTGCAACATGGACAGGCACCTGTGGGAGGTTGGAGCTGCCTGGTTTTAGTATGTGCAACATGGACAGACACCTGTGGGAGGTTGGAGCTGCCTGGTTTTAGTATGTGCAACATGGACAGACAGCTGTGGAAGATTGGAGCTGCCTGGTTTTAGTGTGTGCAACATGGACAGACAGCTGTGGGAGGTTGGAGCTGCCTGGTTTTAGTATGTGCCACAGGGACAGACACCTGTGGGAGGTTGGAGCTGCCTGGTTTTAGTATGTGCCACAGGGACAGACACCTGTGGGAGGTTGGAGCTGCCTGGTTTTGGTATGTGCCACGTGGACAGACACCTGTGGGAGGTTGGAGCTGCCTGGTTTTGGTATGTGCCACGTGGACAGACACATGTGGGAGCTTGGAGCTGCCTGGTTTTAGTATGTGCCACAGGGACAGACACCTGTGGGAGGTTGGAGCTGCCTGGTTTTGGTATGTGCCACATGGACAGGCACCTGTGGGAGGTTGGAGCTGCCTGGTTTTGGTATGTGCCACGTGGACAGACTCATGTGGGAGGTTGGAGCTGCCTGGTTTTGGTATGTGCCACGTGGACAGACACCTGTGGGAGGTTGGAGCTGACGGTTTTAGTATGTGCCACGTGGACAGACACGTGGGAGGTTGGAGCTGCCTGGTTTTAGTATGTGCAACATAGACAGACACCTGTGGTTGGAGCTGCCTGGTTTTGGTATGTGCCACATGGACAGGCACCTGTGGGAGGTTAGAACTGCCTGGTTTTGGTATGTGCCGCATGGACAGGCACCTGTGGGAGGTTGGAGCTGCCTGGTTTTGGTATGTGCCACGTGGACAGACACCTGTGGGAGGTTGGAGCTGCCTGGTTTTGGTATGTGCCACATGGACAGGCACCTGTGGGAGGTTGGAGCTGCCTGGTTTTAGTATGTGCCACAGGGACAGACACCTGTGGGAGGTTGGAGCTGCCTGGTTTTGGTATGTGCCACGTGGACAGGCACCTGTGGTTGGAGCTGCCTGGTTTTGGTATGTGCCACGTGGACAGGTACCTGTGGTTGGAGCTGCCTGGTTTTGGTATGTGCAACATGGACAGACACCTGTGGGAGGTTGGAGCTGCCTGGTTTTGGTATGTGCCACATGGACAGGCACCTGTGGGAGGTTGGAGCTGCCTGGTTTTAGTATGTGCCACAGGGACAGACACCTGTGGGAGGTTGGAGCTGCCTGGTTTTGGTATGTGCCTCAGGGACAGGCACCTGTGGGAGGTTGGAGCTACCTGGTTTTGGTATGTGCCAAGTGGACAGGCACCTGTGGTTGGAGCTGCCTGGTTTTGGTATGTGCCACGTGGACAGGTACCTGTGGTTGGAGCTGCCTGGTTTTGGTATGTGCAACATGGACAGGCACCTGTGGGAGGTTAGAGCTCCTGTGACAAAAAATGAAGTTACAGACTTTGTAAGCACTTCTGCTTTCCCTGAAACGAAATAGACCAAACGTTCAAACATCACTCGCACCCAGTAATCTCCTGAGTATAAGGGTTTTTGTTGTGCTATTCTGTTTCTTGTTAAGTGTCTGAATCTTTTCTTAAAATGTCTGAGATGATTGCAAACAGCTTGACATGTAATGGTTGAGTTAGATGGATGTTATGCTAATTCAGGGGATGTGTTAAGGGTTGTGCTATTCTTGCTCCTATTTCCTTTAGGAGGATGTCAGGATACCGGACCAGAACCCCAAACAATGTTTCTATTTGTAAAACTGTGAGGAAAGGACAATTCACCCCAAGAGAGATAATTCTGACCAATGGGTATCTTTTATGTTAAAACAAACTTTAATTTAAACACAGAATTATCCATATTAATATCAAAGAAATAGCTGTACAATCATCAGTTAAACAGGTCTTAAATAGAAGTAAAGACTTCCTATCTACACCTGCTACTAATTCCAATTATTCAACCCAATGCAGTTCAAATGCTACTTTCAAATAAAGTTTTAAGAAACAGGTTACTTGTTTATTTGTGCAGACACTTTGAGAGAGATCATTTCAAGAGCAGATACAATATATTAGTGTCTTGTCAGACTCTGATCCTATAACAGACTGCAAAACTACAGACATACCAAGCTCCTCCCATTCATCATCTGTATCCCACTACCTGTTTCATGACCTGCTTAGCTCGGACTAAATTCAATCCTTCATAAATTATTGCAGGGAACCATCGAAAACGTAAACAATGTTCCATTAGCCCTTTATCTGTAGCTGAGTAAGTGGTTGGAATGAATGATTACCTCACCCTTTACGACTCTTTAATTACAGATTTAGCAAACTGCCTGTATGTATTCTAAATTGGGGTTTTTAATCACATTGCTGCCAAAAATATGAAATATAATAGATAGCAATTTATTACATTCAATACGCGAATGATTTTTGATTTGATTTATTATTGTCACATGTATTAGTATACAGTGAAAAGTATTGTTTCTTGCATGCTGTACAAACAATGCAGACCGTACATAGGGAAGGAAGGAGAGACTGCAGAATATAATGTTACAGTTATAGCAAGGTGTAGAGAAAAGATCAACTTAATACGAGGTAGGTCCATTCAAAAGTCTGATGGCAGTAGGGAAGAAGCTGTTCTTGAGTCGGTTGGTACATGACCTCAAACTTTTGTATCTTTTTCCTGCCGTAGAAGGTGGAAGAGAGCATGTCCGGGGTGCGTGGGGACCTTAATTATGCTGGCTGCCTTTCCGAGGCAGCGGGAATTATCGATAGAGTCAATGGATGGGAGGCTGGTTTGCGTGATGGACTGGGCTACATTCACAACCTTTTGTAGTTTCCTGCGGTCTTGGGCAGAGCAGGCTCCATACCAAGCTGTGATTTGGGGCAGCATGGTAGCATTGTGGATAGCACAATTGTTTCACAGCTCCAGGGTCCCAGGTTCGATTCTGGCTTGGGTCACTGTCTGTGCGGAGTCTGCACATCCTCCCTGTGTGTGCGTGGGTTTCCTCCGGGTGCTCCGGTTTCCTCCCACAGTCCAAAGATGTGCAGGTGAGATGGATTGGCCATGATAAATTGCCCTTGGTGTCCAAGGTTGCCCTTGGTGTTGGGTGGGGTTGCTGGGTTATGGGGATAGGGTGGAGGTGTTGACTTTGGGTAGGGTGCTCTTTCCAAGAGCCGGTGCAGTCTCGATGGGCCGAATGGCCTCCTTCTGCACTGTAAATTCTATGATAACCAGAAAGAATGCTTTCTATGGTGCATCTGGAGAGGTTGGTGAGGGTCGTAGCTAACATGCAAATTTCCTTAGTCTTCTGAGAAAGTAGAGTCGTTGATGGGTTTTCATAACTATAGTGTCGGCATGGGGGGACCAGGACAGGCTGTTGGTGATCTGTACACCTAAAAACTTGAAGCTCTTGACCCTTTCTACTTCATTCCCATTGATGTAGACAGGGGCATGTTCTCCACTACGCTTCCTGAAGTCGATGACAATCTCCTTCGTTTTGCTGACATTGAGGGAGAGATTATTGTCATTGCACCAGTTCACCAGATTCTCTATCTCATTCCTCTACTCTGTCTCGTCATTGTTTGAAATCCGACCCACTACGGTGGTGGCATCAGCAAATTTGAAAATCGAGTTGGAGGGGAATTTGGCCACATAGTCATAGGTGTATAAGGAGTATAGTAGGGGGCTGAGGACACAGCCTTGTGGGGCACCGGTGTTGAGGATGATCGTGGAGGAGGTGTTGCTGTCTATCTTTATTGACTGTGGGCTAGAAAGTTCAGGATCCAGTCGCAGAGGGAGGAGCCAAGGCCAAGGCCACGGGGTTTGGAGATGAGTTTCGTAGGAATGATGGTGTTGAAGGCTGAGCTGTAGTCGATAAATAGGGTCTGACATAGGTGTTATCTCGGTGTTCCAGGGTAGAGTGCAGGGCCATGGAGATGGCGTCTGCTGTGGACCTGTTGCAGCGGTAGGCGAATTGTAGTGGATCAAGGCAATCCGGGAGGCTGGAGTTGATTCGTGCCATGACTAACCTTTCAAAGCACTTCATGATGATGGATGTCAGAGCCACTGGACGACAGTCATTAAGACACGCTGCTTGACCTTTTTTTGGTACAAAGATGATGGTCGTCTTGTTGAAGCAGATAGGGACCTCAGATTGTTGTAAAGCGAGGTTGAAGATGTCTGCGAATACCCCCGCCAGCTGATCCGCGCAAGACCTGAGTGCTCGTCCGGGTACCCCATCCGGGCCAGTGGCTTTCCGAGGGTTGACCTTCGAGAAGGCTGCTCTGACGGTCTGCAGCGGTGATCTCAGATACAAGTTCATCCACGGCTTCTGGGGTTGCGGGCTCGCTCTCGCTGACCTCTTGCGTCTGATTTGAACGCCTCAGACCTAGACTTCAGCAAGCAGTGGATATCCCGGTTCATCCAGGGTTTCCGGTTGGGAAACTCGCGGATTTGCTTCTTTGGCACACAGTCTTCTGCACACTTACTAATGAAGTCAGTTATTGGAGTGGCGTACTCGAAGAAGACCATTAGGGAATTAAAGTATAGCTGTTCATACTGAGTAATATTTTCTCGATGAAGACAGTGGAAAGGGAGAGACAGGAAGCTCTGTGTGAGAGGACGTGGGAGACTGGGAAGAAAGCCAGTGTACTGAGAGCCTGGAAATGTTACGACAAAAATCTGGACCAAATGCTGAGACTTGCGACCGATCATTTATGTTACTTTCAACCACTTGTGATGTGGCGATGCCGGCGTTGGACTGGGGTGAACACAGTAAGAAGTAGCCGGCAGTTTGCGGTGTCGATGGTAGCCATGATGTGAGCCTTTCACCTGAGGAAGGAGCAGCGCTCCGAAAGCTAGTGATTCAAAACAAACCTGTTGGACTTTAACCTGGTGTTGTAAGACTTCTTACTTCAAACACTTAGTTAAGGGGGGACAAAATCGCCAATTTGAGTACTGTATCTCCTGTTATTTTTTTCAAGTTTCCCATTTCAAAATTTAATAAAACCCTTTTGCTCCAAGCTTTCTATAGGGCTTCAGTGCTAATGGCGAAATTAATGGGTGTAATGACAATCTTGTTTTATTGCTGATATTTTGCCTGAGACTGTTGATGGTGTATTTTTGACACAGTTCAGTTATTACTGGCCGCTGGGTCTGAATGTTGGATTAGGATTCGCCACGGGGTTCCTCTCTAATTGGTGTAAATTGAGCAATTTAGAAATACTAAATTGCCGAAATAAATTAAGTGTTAAATATTCTATGGTCAGTGGCAAGCAAGCATCATGGAAACCCCACAAGGGCATGCAGAGGGATACTTATTAGCAATGTCATTGAAATAACTAACTTGATCTATTTTTTTGGTTTGTATACAATAAGATAATTCAGATGTTTTACTGCACAATTTGACACCAGTCGGGGATGTGGCATAATGATCTTATATATAATATCCACTTGATAAAAATGACAGCAAATTAACAAGCGCGTAGTTTTATGAAGGGCAATGGGAGTAACTAGCATATATACAGATATCAGTGCTCAGGACATCAAGATTCTACCTATGTTCCAATGTGGCAGAACTGTAAGGGTGTTGTTCTAGAAAAGTGAGGTCAGTGGGTCAGAGTTCCCCGCCATATCTCATCAGTTCAGTGTCCTAGAAAATGGAAATTACAGCACAAAGGAAGCCATCCTGCCCATCATGCTGGTGCTAGCTGTTCAGCTGGAATTCTCATCGCTGTGCACTCTACTTCCACAATTCTCCTCTTTCTGTCCTCAGACGTGCACCTTCTCACGAGGGAAATGATACAGTCCAGAACTGGCCGTTAGGAAATGAGAAACCAGAACAGCAGCAATTCCTGAGAATGTTTTGCCCCATCCCTTGTGAGGAAGTGCCATTTGGCAACTTGCAGCATAAATCCCAATGAAATTGGTAATTTGGCAAAATCTGTTTTAATTAATTTTTTGCTTAGCATTGAGGAAACGTCGAAAAGGCAATATTTCTAGTTGCCTACAGCCCATTCCTAGTTGCCTACAGCAATAACAGTCAACCAGATCATACGTGACTACAGTCACATGGAGACTAGATCAGGTTTAAGCCAGTTTACAACCTTGTGTGGCTTCGGTGATTTTTCTGATGCCAACCAGTCAGGGATTGGATTGCCCTCCTTCACCATCATTGTGCCATTGCTGTTTCGGTACACTGTGCTACCACCGTATCTCATTGGCTGATTTACTGAGTGTTTATTTTTTGGCGCATTTAACTTTTTTGACTCAGTGCGACACTTTTGCTAAATGGGACAAGTCTTCCCACAACAGAATATTGCCAGTGGGAGTTGGATGGTCTATTCTAGCCCCACTTAATGATCACCTGGGTGAGTGATTGGTCTATTCCCGTCCCACTTGATCCCCTAGGTGAGTGATTGGTCTATTCCAGCCCCACTTAATGATCACCTGGGTGAGTGATTGGTCTATTCCCGTCCCACCTGATCCCCTGGGTGAGTGCATGGTCTATTCCAGCCCCACTTGATCCCCTGGGTGAGTGCGTGGTCTATTCCCGCCACACTTGATTCCCTGGGTGAGTGATTGGTCTATTGCCGCCACACTTGATGATCCCCTGGGTGAGTGATTGGTCTATTCCAGCCCCACTTGATCCCCTGGGTGAGTGCGTGGTCTATTCCCGCCACACTTGATGATCCCCTGGGTGAGTGATTGGTCTATTCCAGCCACACTTGATCCCCTGGATGAGTGTCAAGCCAATTCCAGCCCCACGTGATCCCCATGGCGAGTGAGTGGTCTATTCCCGCCCCACTTGATCCCCTGGGTGAGTGATTTGACTATTCCATCCCCACTTGATCCCCTGGGTGAGTGAATGGTGTATTCCCACCACACATGATCTCCTGGGTGAGTGATTGGTCTATTTCAGCCCCACTTGATCCCCTGGGTGAGTGATTGGTCTATTCCAGCCCCACTTGATCCCCTGGGTGAGTGCATGGTCTATTCCAGCCCCACGTGATCCCCTGGGTGAGTGTGTGGTCTATTCCCGCCACACTTGATCCCCTGGGTGAGTGATTGGTCTATTCCAGCCCCACTTGATCCCCTGGGTGAGTGATTGGTCTATTCCAGCCCCACTTGATCCCCTGGGTGAGTGCATGGTCTATTCCAGCCCCACGTGATCCCCTGGGTGAGTGTGTGGTCTATTCCCGCCACACTTGATCCCCTGGGTGAGTGATTGGTCTATTCCAGCCCCACTTGATCCCCTGGGTGAGTGATTGGTCTATTCCAGCCCCACTTGATCCCCTGGATGAGTGCGTGGTCTATTCCAGCCCCACGTGATCCCCTGGGTGAGTGATTGGTCTATTCCCGCCACACTTGATCCCCTGAGTGAGTGATTGGTCTATTTCAGCCCCACTTGATCCCCTGGGTGAGTGATTGGTCTATTCCAGCCCCACTTGATCCCCTGGGTGAGTGTGTGGTCTATTACCACCACACTTGATCCCCTGGGTGAGTGATTGGTCTATTCCAGCCCCACTTGATCCCCTGGGTGAGTGCGTGGTCTATTCCAGCCCCACTTGATCCCCTGGGTGAGTGATTGGTCTATTCCCGCCACACTTGATCCCCTGGGTGAGTGATTGGTCTATTCCAGCCCCACTTGATCCCCTGGGTGAGTGCGTGGTCTATTCCAGCCCCACTTGATCCTCTGGGTGAGTGTGTGGTCTATTCCCGCCACACTTGATCCCCTGGGTGAGTGATTGGTCTACTCCAGCCCCACTTGATCGCCTGGGTGAGTGATTCGTCTATTCCAGCCCCACTTGATCACCTGGGTGAGTGTGTGGTCTATTCCAGCCCCACTTGATCCCCTGGGTGAGTCATTGGTCTACTCCAGCCCCACTTGATCGCCTGGGTGAGTGATTGGTCTATTCCCGCCACACTTGATCCCCTGGGTGAGTGATTGATCCATTCCCGCCCCACTTGATCCCCTGGGTGAGTGCGTGGTCTATTCCAGCCCCACTTGATCCCCTGGGTGAGTGCGTGGTCTATTCCCGCCACACTTGATCTCCTGGGTGAGTGATTGGTCTATTCCCGCCACACTTGATCTCCTGGGTGAGTGATTGGTCTATTCCCGCCACACTTGATCTCCTGGGTGAGTGATTGGTCTATTTCAGCCCCACTTGATCCCCTGGGTGAGTGATTGGTCTATTCCCGCCACACTTGATCCCCTGGGTGAGTGATTGGTCTATTCCCGCCACACTTGATCCCCTGGGTGAGTGCGTGGTCTATTCCAGCCCCACTTGATCCCCTGGGTGAGTGATTGGTCTATTCCCGCCACACTTGATCCCCTGGGTGAGTGATTGGTTTATTCCAGCCCCACGTGATCCCCTGGGTGAGTGATTGGTTTATTCCAGCCCCACGTGATCCCCTGGGTGAGTGTGTGGTCTATTCCAGCTCCACTTGATCCCCTGGTGAGTGATTGGTCTATTCCAGCTCCACTTGATCCCCTGGTGAGTGATTGGTCTATTCCAGCCCCACTTGATCCCCTGGGTGAGTGATTGGTCTATTCCAGCCCCACTTGATCCCCTGAGTGAGTGCGTGGTCTATTCCCGCCCACTTGATCCCCTGGGTGAGTGTGTGGTCTATTCCAGCCCCACCTGATCCCCTGGGTGAGTGATTGGTCTATTCCCGCCACACTTGATCCCCTGGGTGAGTGATTGGTCTATTTCAGCCCCACTTGATCCCCTGGGTGAGTGATTGGTCTATTCCCGCAACACTTGATCCCCTGGGTGAGTGCATGGTCTATTTCAGCCCCACTTGATCCCCTGGGTGAGTGTGTGGTCTATTCCAGCCCCACTTGATCCCCTGGGTGAGTGATTGGTCTATTCCCGCCCCACTTGATCCCCTGGGTGAGTGATTGGTCTATTCCCGCCACACTTGATCCCCTGGGTGAGTGATTGGTCTATTCCAGCTCCACTTGATCCCCTGGTGAGTGATTGGTCTATTCCAGCCCCACGTGATCCCCTGGTGAGTGATTGGTCTATTCCAGCCCCACTTGATCCCCTGGATGAGTGCGTCGTCTATTCCCGCCACACTTGACTGGGAGTAGCAACACAAGTAAAATTAGGTTGTATTTAAAATAGCCGAGGACCTTGGCTGATCCCAATAAACCCAGTCACCAGGTTTGTAACTTTAACACAAGTAACCTTTTATTATGTGCAGTATTATAATTGAATTATGAAAATGTAACTGACTAACTAATACTCCTTTCCCAACCCCCCCTTTCTAACTACCCCACTCTCTCTCTATGCGGACATGCGCATACACACGCATACACACGCATGCAACCAATTTAGAAGGAAAAGGATGGTTGAGAGGTAAATAAAATATTAATAAAGATAAAAGGATCTTGCACTGGGATGAGTTAGTGTCTTTCTGAAGTTTAACTTTCGTTTTGGTATTTGTTCTCCCTTGAGATGGTTTTCTCTTGCAAGGTTGTCTACTTTCTCTCTGGATTCAAGATCATTTCAAATTTATAGTAAAGTTGTGCCTGGTTTTAGAACAATAAAGCCATTCTTTACTTCAGCGAGAGGAGGTTGGAAAGTGTTCCTTTCACTGCCAAGGTTAAATACTCTGCCAAACTGTCTCAGAATGCATCATGCAAGAACCAATCACTGACTGTTGTCAGGCAGAACACTGCCCCTGGCCAGCCCACCGGTTACCAGCCAACCAATCGAAACAACTTCCTCCAATGTTGGTTCCTAAGATCCACTCTGTGGTTTCTCCTCTCCAAAATACCTGGAACACAATGTCCTGACTAGCAGGCTGCTTCAGCTTGAGTCTTCTGCTTCAAGGCACATTCCGATTGTGGGTCCACCAAAAACAATAAAAGAAAAGAAAATGGGCACAAAAGAAATAAACAGGAAGGACTCTTACAATGGACACCACATTTAAAACACTTTAGTTGAAGCACATTCAAAGCTGATGTGAAAAGGTGAAATACGTGCTCGTCTGAAGACACTGACTTAAACAATTGCAAGTTCTGGTGGATATTTTCCAGAGTGCACTGGTCTCAGGGAAAATCCCAGAAGATTAGAGAATAAAAATGCAATTCCCATATTTTATGTATTAAAAAATGGGCAAGGGTGAACTCATCGAAATGCAGATCTTTTTAAGCCTTGTTCCTAATGTTGGGATGAATTATGAGAGATAAGATAAGAGAGCATCATGAGGGTGGTGAGCCAATGTGAAACAAACCTAATTTTCAGACGTAGGGAAGCACGGTAGCACAGTGGTTAGCACAGTTGCTTCACAGCTCCAGGGTCCCAGGTTCGATTCCCCGCTGGGTCACTGTCTGTGTGGAGTCTGCACGTTCTCCCCGTGTGTGTGTGGGTTTCCTCCGGGTGCTCCGGTTTCCTCCCACAGTCCACAAATGTGCGAGTTAGGTGGATTAGCCATGATAAATTGCCCTTAGTGTCCAAAAAGGTTAGGTTGGGTTACGGGGATAAAGGAGATAGGGTGGTGGCGTGGGACTTAAGTAGGGTGCTCCTTCCAAGGGCCGGTGCAGACTCGATGGGCTGAATGGCCTCCTTCTGCACTGTAAATTCTATGAGTCTATGATTCTATGTTTGACGACCTTATTGAATTTGTCTAAAGTCGGTGACAGACTTGGGTAGGGAGAAACAGTGGATATTATCCACTCAGATTTCTGAAGGCATTTAGGAACATAGGAACAGGAGTAGGCCATTCAGCCCCTCGAACCTGCCCCACCATTCATTGGCCTCATGGCTGATCTTTGACCTAACTCCATAAACCTGCCTTTGGCCCAAATCCCTTAATATTTTTACTGAACAAAATTCTATCCATCTCAGATTTAATACTAACAACTATTCCAGCTTCAGTTGTTGTATGTGGGAGAGAGTTCCAAACCTCTCCCATCCTTTAAGTGAAGAAGTTCTTCCTAACATCTCGCCTGAATGGTCTGACCCTAATTTTTAGACTATACTCCCTAGTTTTCAAACTGCCCTACACATTAGCCTTGTCCATGAGGTCCAAGCACAGGGGATAGATAAGAACATAGTTAAATGGATTCTCAAATGGTTGATTAATAGACTAGAATATGTATGAGCAGTTAGCAGGTTGGCATCTAGTTACCTGCGGGATGTCAAAATCAAAATAATTCCGATGCTGGGAATCTGAAATAGAAACAAAATGCTGGAAATGCTCAGTAGGTTTGGCAACATGTATGGGGAGAGAAAAATGATTAATTTATCATGGCAATGCTCTGAGGAATGCCAGGCGTTTCATTATTAGAGCCACTTTCGTTTAATATCTGTAAATGATTTTGAGGACAGAATTGAATTCAAAGAGTCCAGGTTTACAGATGTTACCAAATCGGGAGCAATGCCAAATGATTATCAGTGAGCTGAAATTTAAAGGGTCTTGACAAGTTCAGTGACTGAGTGGGGAAATAGCAAATGCATTTTAATACAGGGAAATACGAGATAATGAGAGTTGGCAGAAGTTTGATATGGATTGCGTGCAAAATGGCATTATAGGTGAGATATTGAAGCAGGAGAAGGATCTTGGGAGTTTAACAGGTCACTAAAACCAACAACAGGCTGTTTTTAAAAAAAAAAAAAGAGCAAACTAAGCAGGGAGTGTAACCTATACATCGAGGTAGCTGGAATATTGTGTACGGTGAGATCATGTGGAGAACTGCATACGTCTTTGGTCACCCTTATTGGAGGGTAGCTATCTAGCACCTTTCATCTGTTGAAAAGAGAAGACTAAGGGACTGGGCATGTGAAAAACGTGTTTTAAATTAAGCAAAGTTTGACATCCAATCAGAAATTTCTGCTGTTTACATAATTTAAACACCAAGGCCCATATTTGCAAATTAAGGATTATAAAAACAAATGGGAAATGTAGGAGTGTTTTTTTGCTGAAAGGGTGGTTGGTATGTGGGACACATTAATGACTCGGGGAGGAACAGGAAAACTTGATGGGTTTCAAAATATAAATGTCTAAGTCTTGTTCAAATGTTGGATTCAGGGTTATCCGAAACACACCTGGGAAATACTGTGAATAAGGAAGCTGGAGAGCCAGGGTAAATCTCTGCTGAAACTGCTTCTAGAATAATGTGAAGTATGCTGTTGAGTTTTAGCATACAATTAATCAACTAATAATAAGATTTAGACTAAAGAATTGTTTCTGCTTGAACTTGTGGAGAAATTGTGCAGACTACTGATGTTTGTGAGTGAATCTTATTTTTTAAACTTTTCAGAAAATGATAACAAATCTGAATAATAAATTTGAAGAACGAGTCTACTATCTTGCATGCAATCACATAAGGGCCCCTAACTTCCTGGCTCTCCAGTGTACCCCAAAGATGCACGAGGAAACAAAATCTCTCGGACGTTCCTGGGTCAGAGTTTATGCAGCAAAGGTCCAGACCTGCTATCTTCTCCTGTACAGTTACACTGTGCTGGAAACCATCAGAAAAAGTGATTTAAACTAACTTCAAATGATTCTGCCAGTGTTACCCACTAGTTACTCTGAAAATCTTACAAAAAATAAAACCACCTCAAACTTTAGCGTAGCTATTTTAAATACCCAGACTAGTCCCCACACGGGACACCCTAAACGTTCGCAACCCCACTGGGGATTTCTCTCCCCCCCCCCCCCCACCTCCCCACGGTATTCCCCAACCTCCACAAGCATGGGATTCCCCCACCCAGTTAGATCTCCCCTAGCTCCCATGACCAAACCTGACCTAACCTGACATGCTGAGCCTCCCTCGACCTCACAAAGCATCTCCCATGTTTGACTCCCCCCTCTCTAGAGAGGCGAACCCAGCTTTTTCCGTCTTCCCTGCTAACTGGAACCTCTCAGTTCTGATATCACCCTTGGCATGTGATTTTGCACCTTCATAGTGCCTCCGCATCTTTTTGTTGCATGGATTTGTTCTTGCGGTCTGTACAAAGGTGTTTAGTGTCCGTTCCGTTTTAAACATTAAACACCAATACACCATCTGGAATGCCAGCCTCCCGGATAAATCAAATTCAACAAACTGAGGCCAGTGACTTGGCAAATCCAGGATTCTGGAAAGTGGAGTGGCTTTGATTGTATGAATTATATTTGTTTAATTTGCATTCAGTATATATATATATCTAACAATCATATGCAGTGGCTTACTGATAGATTAAAGCCCGAGAACATTAGCAAAGAAACCTGTCTGTGGGGGTTGCAAAGCCTGTGAGGGCAGGGTCCCAGATTAGAAAAGACTCCAAAACCTAGATGGCATTACAGCCTAACTAACACTGAACATACGTGTTACAGTGATTTTAGGAAGCTCTGATTCGATGATTTTAACTGTAATTGGCAGGCCACATAATGAAGCTTGTGCTATCTGATTGTGTATTTCTCTAGTCATAGAATGGTGAGTGAGAGGACACAGACCTACAGAAACGAACCGCACCATGAACTGACATTTCTTTCAATAGTAAGACTTATTCAGCCATCGGTAGGTAGTGTACAAATCTTCAAGTGTCTATCTCCAATACGTTCAGATTTACCCCAGCATCTGCCAATATAGGAGCTGCCCCAATAAAGATTAAACGCCTAGCCTGTAAAGAATCATAAATATTGCAAGCATTCTTATTTTATAATCTACTTGCTTCTTTCTTCATCACTGAAAACTCTCCTGCCTAAATGTAACTCCGTTCCTCTGAAGTGTCATAAACTTTCCATGACGCTTCCATCAAAAAGGTATTGATTCATTATAAATCACACATTGAGCATATAATAAGTGACTATTCCGAGCAGTTCATACTGAGGAAGGCTCAAACAGTCACTTCTCAAATTCTTGAATAAGTATGTATATTTATATGAGTTTTTTTGACAGTCATCTGTACTGAACCAGCAGTTACTTTATTTCTTCCTCATTAATTAGCATTTTAAATCCCTGCTGTTCTCTTTCCTGTTTGATTATTTTCCATTTTGTTCCCCAATCATATTGGCGGTATTACTTGAGTGTAAAGTTGGAGATTAAACTCCACGACACCATGAGAAGCAAGGCTGAGGTTCAGATTATTAATTGCAGTTTAACCACAGATTCAGGAATTCCGTTATGTAGGAAGCCATCTGTTGAACAATGAAGATGTGACGAGAGACTGCAGGACCATTCAACACAATACAATTTTCTGTCAGGCATCGTGGGCCCAAAGGGAACTTCAGAATCTCAAAAGACCTTGCAAACTAGTGTGGGATTTATTCCCATACCACAGCGGCAGTATAACTGCATCCCTGAAATAGGGGTTTCTGACACTTAACAAATTCAGGGGGCTGGATTCTTGCACCCCGACGGCGAAATCGCATCCGGCGCCGGGGCGGACAATCCAGTTCCACGCATGGAACTGGAATCTGTGCCGGTTCCTCGATTCTCCGGCCCCCGAAAAGCGGCGTACTCTGGGAGCACGCCGTGCCGCGAATCCCCCACCTGCGGCCATTGCCAGAGGCCTGTCCCACTATTCCCTGTCTCTCTTTCCCCCCCGCCCCCCCTTGATCCAATCTGGTCCTGCCATGCGGGGTACTCGCGGCCACCATGGTCACGGGCGGGCCGATTGGAGGGCAGGGGGGCCTCATATGGGACAGGGGTATTTTTGAGCGGCCGATCCGGGTTGGGCGCGTGGCCGATCGGGGGCACTATTTCCGTGGTCCAGCTCCGTGGTCTGAGTCCGCCATGGAGCACGGCGTGGCCACTGGTGGCTGCCGCCGTGCGCATACATGGCCTCTGACCCGGAAGTGCATGGGTCCGCATCTGGAGCTACGAGCTTCACAACAGCTGCCTGCTATCCTCCTGCAGGGTTGGAATCTGTGGCCTTTTGACGCCAGTTTTTCTGGCGTAAAAGGTCACTGTTGTCACGACGGCGTGGGGACATAATCCAGGAAACGGAGAATCCAGCCCAGGGTGTGGGATACTCCTCTGTCTGGTTCATTTCATTGGATTTCTAAAGCATGTAATTCTGGATCAGAACGGAAAGCTATTAATGCCATTATTGGAAACACACCTTTCTATCTGGAAATCATGCAAATGTAGCATTTTATAATTGGTTATAACCTGTGGAGTCTATTTCTGCAACAATTTCCATCCATATGTGTCCAGAACAACCAATGTTTTTGTGCAGAATTCTAGAATATGTCTCAGCAAACAGAATTCCTGCTAACCTCTTTACCAGTGTGGCTGCAGAGGACGAACAGGTTCTATTGTATGTTACGTAGCAGTGCATGCCTTGAATAACGATGATGATCTCTCCTAGTAACCAGCAAACTCTGTATCGTGGGAGCACTGTAATGTGAATGTGTGTGGGAAACAGAAAAAACATATATATCTTCACCAGGAGCTTTTCTGTACTGACATACTCAGCAGCTGTTCACAGAGCAGATAACACGCTGCTGTTAATTCCTTGTAGGCAGTGAGGAAAATGCACACAGGAACCCGTACAGTGCAGCCGTGATAAATATTTCACATGCTCTTCATACTGCAGATAGAAAATAAAACTTAAATAGAAACTGCAGCTTTAAATTTTTAATGCCACTCGCAAAAAGACCTTGGGGGAAAGTTGTGGAGATGAGAAGGGTAGTAAGACACATCTTTTATAATTAGCTTATTAAAACATGCATATTAAAACTTGCTGAGTTTCACTGGAATTAAAACGATCGAGAACAAAAATATATCATGTTTGTAACAAAATGCATAATCTGCTGAGATGGAAAATGAATTGGTTTCATATACAGGGTAGTGAGCAACTATCTTTCTTTCTATTTGACTTCAAAGATTTATGTGTTCGATACCCTGTGCCTGTTTGTGTTGCAAATTCTCATCACTGTTTGATGGTCTATCAGGAGGCAGATCATTGTGGCTTTCTGGAGTAAAATTTCAATGAGTGATTTATAATTAGTATATAAATTAGCACAGAGTTTAGCACAGGGCTAAAAAGCTGGATTTGAAAGCAGACCAAGGCAGGCCAGCAGCACGGTTCAATTCCCGTACCAGCCTCCTGGAACAGGCGATGGAATGTGGCGACCAGGGGCTTTTCCCAGTAACTTCAGTTGAAGCCTACTTGTGACAATAAGCAATTTTCATTTTTTCATATAAAAGGCATAACAGGAGGGAGCTGAGGTCACTGTGCAAGTACTGGATTATACCCGACACGCACGGACAGACGCACACGCACAGAGACGCGCACGCACAGAGAGACGCGCACGAGCAGAGAGACGTGCCGCGCACAGAGAGACAGACGTGCGCACGTGCGCGCAGAGAGACAGGCGTGCGTGCGCCGAGAGTGGCGCGCGTGCCCAGACAGACGCGCTTTTACGTTTTAAACAAAATGGGACCAAACACCCCTCACCCTGCCCAACGCCCCAGCAGAGGTACTATTTGGGCTGACCTCAGGTCACCCCAGTACTAGTATGATTTGGTCTGACCCAGTGATGACATTTTTGATGGACTTGGCTGACAGCCAACCGGCTACTCTGACATCCTGGGGCTTGGGTTGGCTCTCAATGATGATTGTTGCTGAATAAATGTTTTCCAAATTCAGACAGGCTACATTTTGCAGAGTGAAGTTCACCTTTTGATTGAGCGGCTTGGAGAGCCACAGTTCTCATTTCTCACTCTTCTGATGCACCCTCCCTCTCTCCTCTCTATCCCCCTCTCTCTCCCTCCCCCCTCTCTTTCCCCCTCCCCCCTCTCTTTCCCCCTCCCCCCTCTCTTTCCCCCTCCCCCCTCTCTTTCCCCCTCCCCCCTCTCTTTCCCCCTCCCCCTCTCTTTCCCCCTCCCCCTCTCTTTCCCCCTCCCCCTCTCTTTCCCCCTCCCCCTCTCTTTCTCCCTCCCCCTCTCTTTCTCCCTCCCCCCTCTCTCTTCCTCCCTCCCCCCTCTCTCTTCCTCCCTCCCCCCTCTCTCTTCCTCCCTCCCCCTCTCTCTTCCTCCCTCCCCCCTCTCTCTTCCCCCCTCCCCCCTCTCTCTTCCCCCCTCCCCCCTCTCTCTTCCCCCTCTCTCTTCCCCCTCTCTCTTCCCCCTCTCTCTTCCCCCTCTCTCTTCCCCCTCTCTCTTCCCCCTCTCTCTTCCCCCTCTCTCTGCCCCCTCTCTCTGCCCCCTCTCTCTGCCCCCTCTCTCTGCCCCCTCTCTCTGCCCCCTCTCTCTGCCCCCTCTCTCTGCCCCCTCTCTCTGCCCCCTCTCTCTGCCCCCTCTCTCTGCCCCCTCTTCCCCCTTCTCCCCATCTCTCTCCCCCTCTCCCCCTCCCCCCTCCCTCTCCCCCCAATCTCTCTCCCCCTCTCTTCCCCCAATCTCTCTCCCCCTCTGTCTGTCCCCTCTCTCTATCCCCTCTCCCTCCCTCCTCTCTCTCCCCCTCTCTCTCTCCCCTCTTTCTCTCCCCTCCCTCTCCCCCCTCTCTATCCCCTCTCCCCATCTCTCTCTCCCCTCTCTCTACCCCCTCTCGTCTCTCTTCTCTCTTTCTCTTTTTTTCTTTTTTATTTCTTTCTCTCTCTAATAATTGATGAACTGATCTCACCTCAGCGAGGCTGATAATTGTGTTCTGATTGAATGCACATGTTAAATGATCCAATCAAACTGCTTGTTTTCAACACTCCGCATCCTGAGAAGATAGCCGACTACAAAGACTTCAACATCAGTAATAGGAACACATCTCTCTGAGACCGACGTTTTAATCCCCTTTCATTTAACCCCTTTCCATTCCACCTGTGTGCGTCCACCTTGTATGTTTGGGTAGACGGTGTGATGGTCAACGGGAAAGTAATAGATTAGCTGCCCGTTATTCTAGTTTAATTATTGCATGTTTTAACTCTTTCCTTGTTATAAATAAACGATTATTGTGTTTTTACTTACAAATCTAATGCCTGTAAATCATTGAAGCAGTCGAGGGCTGAAGACCCCAAAAGTTTTATAAGAATTATTGGTTAATTCACTTACGTTGTGACTCCGGGTCAAGGGGGCTGGAACTGACTGCATCCTAGCCCGGGGTCATAATGACACACACGTGCAATTGCATGCACACACACACACACACACACACACACATTCCAGAAAGTGCTTTCTCTCAGATGCCTTCACCATGGATCCACTTCCAGGATTTCAGTCACTCAGTATTCCTCTGCCTTGGATTGCCATATTCATTCAAGCTTCCACACCATCTCTCAGATAACCAATGATGCTAACAGAAAATCACTGCTTTGCAGGCTGTAATAAAATATCATCAGGCTTTTGATTTACCTCCGATGTCTGATGTCTCACCGAGCTGACTCTTACAGCTGTCTCTTTAATCAGAGCTATTTCTCTGCTTCGTACTCAAATCCTCCTGAGCAGGACCTTGTTCGACTTCTTGTTCTTTGTTCCTTTGATTTAACTCTCTTTCTGAGACACACTCTTCGTTCCAAATGCTTGGTTTCGGGACGATCTTTTTTATTCTTTAAGAAAGTCTGCTTTTCCCAGCTCAAAACGAACAAAAAAAATTTATATTCTAAGGTTGCCCGGTTGCTAAGTAACAACCTAGTTTCCCTTTGCCCAGTTTGGTTTTGCGTCATAACCCCTCATTACCCTGCAGGCATCTAACCCAAATATAGAACCACAAAATTAAACTTGAAGCTATCCTCTTTCTAATACCCACAAATACAAATATACATTTCTTAAAACTACCTCTGTTTCCTTTCCTAAGTACACCATCTCCATTATCCAGTTTCTTCAGCCGGTATACTGTCTCCATTTTGCAGTTCCTCCAGCAAATACGCTGTGCCCATGGTATAAATGTTTGCCTTGACCACATGGACAGTAGTCTGGTGGAGCCAGTGTCCTTTCTGTGGTGGAACCGACCTGATTTTATTGGAATGAATGTTGACCAGTTTCTAGAGTCGGCAGATTTGCTGTACCAGATTATACCATGCACATAGTCACAGAAAAAAGATGTGAATTTTAAAACCAAGGCATTACTGGACCAGGAACAAAATCAGAGCTGGGTGAACAGGGGTAGGGATGGTGAGTGTGTGGGACTTGTTAGAATACAAGCAGGAGAGATTTGGATAAGCTCAAGTTTATGGAGCTTGTCACCATATAAAATCTCTGCTGTTCTGTTTCGACACTTGCATATGTTGGGTGGTTGGTTTCATTCAGTGTACGGAAATTACAATTTAAACTAATAGAATTGGACCAGTTTGTTCAGCAAGCATATGGATTGCTGCTTATCCTGCTGTGTAAGGATTTTACACAAGGTTTTCATTTTTGTGGAAAGCTGTGTTTACTGCAACAATGGGAAAACGGGAATCAGAGTAAAGTGTGAGGCGTTCATTAACCTAAAATAAATCTTTCAGATTATGCTCTTAGGAATTCGCTAATATTCTGCAGGCACAAGAATGACATGTGCTGCATTGCAAATGCAGTTCCAGGTATCGGTAAAGTGATTCTAAAGCTCCCTGAATTACAGCTGACATGACAAGGGGCCACAACAAAGGTTGATGCGTTCGGAAATATTTGTTTTGTGTTATGCAGAGGAGGTTGTGCCAAAGAGATAGCCACGGAAAGACCTAAGCACAAAAAAACAAGCAAATCTTGAAATCTCTCCTTTTAGGTCTCGTGTTCAACTGAAATATGCAACAGCTCTTCAAAGGTCTACTAAATAGCAATTGTGTTGTCATTGTTTGAGCCAGCTGAGATTCAGGAAGATGTAGAAATCTATTGTTTGTTTATCCATTCATATACTAATCAGTTGTGTCAGAAACACTGGTTTGACCGTATTACAGATAATATTGGGCCAATATTAGTGTTGATGAAGTAATCTATAAGATGTAATATTGACGATGTCTGATTGCTGATACAAAGCGTTGATTATATTATCCATATTGATCTGCTGACATCATGCTGCCTCATCATTGACTTTGTTTCAGAAATTATGAGAAGTTTTTGCAAAATCATGTTAGATTTTTCATCCAGATGGAGAGTGAAGTAGTTGATTCTGAGACTAAGGTCCTGAATATTAATAAAGGAAACTAAGATAATATGAGGCGAGAGTTGGTTTTGATCGATTGGGGAAGGTTACTTAAAGGAATGACGCTGGGTAGGAAATGGTAAGCATTCAAGGAGCGAATCGCACCACTTGTTTATTCCTCTCTGGCACAGTGAAACAAGAAAAGTGGCCAACCATGGGAAATTAGAGATAGTATCCGATCCCAGGTAGAAGCAGACAAATTGGCCAAGCAAAACAACAGGTCTGAGGGTTGGGAGCTGTTCAGAATTCAGCAAAAAAATAACCAAGGGATTGATTAAGAAGGACAAATGAGAGTAAGCTTGCAGGGAACATAAAAACTGACTCTAAAGGTTTCTGCAGATACGTGAGGAGAAACAGATTGGTGAAGCCAAATTAGGACATGAATCAGATAGCAGAAATGTTGGGGATTGCAGGATTGAGTGAGACCGAGGAACTGAAGGAGATAAATATTAGTAGAGAAATGGTGTTGGGGAAATTGATGGGATTGAAGGCTGATAAATACCCAGTGGCGGATAATATACATCCCAGAGTTCTTAAGCAAGTCACTCTATAAATAGTGGATGCATTGGTGGTCATCTTCCAAGATTCTATAGACTTTGGAACAGCTCCTGCAGATTGGAGGGTAGCTAAAAAGGGAGGTAGTGGGGAAAATTCTAGAATCCTTTATCAAAGATTTTATAGTAGATCACTTAGAAAATATGATGTGGAGATACCAGCGTTGGACTGGGGTGAGCACAGTAAGAAGTCTTACAACACCAGGTTAAAGTCCAACAGGTTTGTTTTGATATCACTAGCCTTCGGAGCGCTGCTCCTTCCTCAGGTGAACGAAGAGGTATGTTCCAGAAACATATATATATGTTCTCCAAGGCGGCCTTCAGGACGCGCGACAACGCAGAATCGCCGAGCAGAAACTTATAGCCAAGTTCCGCACACATAAGAGCGGCCTCAACCGGGACCTGGGATTCGTGTCACATTACATTCACCCCCCCACCATCTGGCCTGCGAAATCCTACCAACTGTCCTGGCTTGACACAATTCACACCTCTTTAACCTGGGGTTACCCCATCTCTGGATCTGTAAAGATTTAATCACCTGCTAATGCTCGTATTCCAAGCATTGTCTGGCATCTTTGAATCTGTCTATATATATGTTTCTGGAACAAACCTCTTCATTCACCTGAGGAAGGAGCAGCGCTCCGAAGGCTAGTGACATCGAAGCAAACCTGTTGGACTCTAACCTGGTGTTGTAAGACTTCTTACTTAGAAAATAGTCGCAGGATTGTACAGAGTTAGCATGGGGGTGGGTGGGGGGGAATCATGCTTGACAAATCTACTGCAATCCTTTGAGGATGTAATTAGTAGGGTTGACGAGGGGGAGCCAGTGGATGTGGTATATTTGGAGTTTCAGAAGGCTTTTGACAAAGTCCCGCATAAGAGATTAGCGTGTAAAATTAAAGCGCATAGGATTTGGGATAGTGTACTGAGATGGATATAAAACTGGTTGACAGACCGGAAAAAAAGAGCAGGGATAAAAGCAAATTACTGCAAATGCTAGAATCGGAAACCAAAGAGAAAATGCTGGAAAATCTCAGCAGGTCTGACAATGACTTGCGCGAGACGAGAAGTGATGAAGTCGATCTAGGCTTTATTAAGCGAGACTTGTCCCCAGCAGCTCAGCAACAGAATAAGGCTGCGGGGAGAAGCTCGGGCTCTTATACTCCGCCTTCAGGGCGGAGCCAGAAGTCGGCAGATCCAACCAGGACCCGTGACCTGACAGCCAATAGCCTCTCGGCTTCACAGGTACCACATTACCCCTAATACATACCACCACATTCACCCCTTGTTAAAAAAGGGTGGTGGTTCGCATGGTGGTAAGGGTTTACAAGGCTGGCCCTGGAACAAATTTCGGACTGTTAATACAGCTTTAGCCCTACACTGGGCTATGTACAAGTTTATGAGAACTATTTACAATATGAGCAAAAAAAAAATTTTTTGTTACAACAACATTCTTGCTTTTCTTGGTGTCACGTGGCTTCCACGAGTCGAGCGGGCGGTCTGGTCTTCCTCGTCGATCGCGTCAGCCCCGGTGGTGGTGCAGGTGCTTGCTCGGGCGTTGTCGTCTCCGGGAGCATTTCGCTGTTTGTTCCTGTTTTACTCCTGGGCGGGCACGGGAGGAGGACCGATCCTCCCGGGAAGGGGGCGGTCGCGGGGTGCGCCGGTGGCAGGGAGGGGGTGATCGGTGTCGGGGGTGCGTGTGTGTTGCCGGTGGGCGCCAGGTCCCGCAGGGAGACCGTGTCCTGTCGGCCGTCGGGGTACGCCACGTAGGCGTACTGCGGGTTCGCGTGGAGAAGGTGAACCCTCTCGACCAACAGGTCCGATTTGTGCGCCCGCACATGTTTCCGGAGCAAAATGGGTCCTGGGGCCGCCAGCCAGGTCGGCAGTGACGTTCCGGAGGAGGACTTCCTGGGGAAGACGAGGAGGCGCTCATGAGGCGTTTGGTTAGTGGTGGTACACAGCAGCGACCGGATGGAGTGGAGAGCGTCTGGGAGGATCTCCTGCCACCGGGAAACTGGGAGATCCCTGGACCGTAGGGCCAGTAGGACGGTCTTCCAGGCCGTGCCATTCTCCCTCTCTACTTGCCCGTTCCCCCGGGAGTTGAAGCTGGTCGTCCTGCTCGAGGCTATGCCCTTGCTGAGCAGGAACTGGCGCAGCTCGTCACTCATGAAGGAGGACCCCCTGTCGCTATGGATATACGCGGGGCAACCGAACAGTGTGAATATGGTGCCAAGGGCTTTAATGACTGTGGCCGCTGTCATGTCGGGGCAGGGGATGGCGAAGGGGAAACGGGAGTATTCGTACACCACGTTCAGGAAGTATGTGTTACGGTCGGTGGAGGGGAGGGGCCCTTTGAAATCCAAACTGAGGCGTTCAAAGGGACGGGAAGCCTTGATCAGGTGCGCTCTATCCGGCCTGAAAAAGTGCGGTTTGCACTCCGCGCAGATGTGGCAGTTCCTGATGACTGTACAGACCTCCTCCACAGAGTAGGGGAGGTTGCGGGACTTTACGAAATGGTAGAGTCGAGTGACCCCCCGGGTGACAGAGGTCCTCGTGGAGGGCTTGGAGGCGGTCTATTTGTGCGTTGGCACATGTGCCGTGGGATAGGGCATCGGACGGCTCGTTCAGCTTTCCGGGACGATACAAGATCTCATAATTGAAGGTGGAGAGCGCGATCCTCCACCTTAAGATCTTGTCATTCTTAATTTTGCCCTGCTGTGCATTATCGAACATGAAGGCTACCGACCGTTGGTCGGTGAGGAGGGTGAATCTCCTGCCGGCCAGGTAATGCCTCCAATGTCGCACAGCTTCCACTATGGCTTGGGCTTCCTTTTCCACTGAGGAGTGGCGGATTCTTGAGGCGTGTAGGGTCCGGGAGAAAAAGGCCACGGGTCTGCCCGCTTGGTTAAGGGTGGCCGCCAGAGCTACATCGGATGCGTCGCTCTCAACCTGGAAGGGGAGGGACTCATCGATGGCGCGCATCGTGGCCTTTGCGATATCCGCTTTGATGCGGCTGAAGGCCTGGCGAGCCTCTGTCGACAGGGGGAAGGTAGTGGACTGTATTAGCGGGCGAGCCTTGTCTGCGTACTGGGGGACCCACTGGGCGTAATATGAAAAGAAGCCCAGGCAGCGTTTCAGGGTTTTGGAGCAGTGGGGGAGGGGAAATTCCATAAGGGGGGCGCATGCGTTCGGGGTCAGGGCCTATTATCCCATTGCGCACTACGTATCCCAGGATGGCCAAACGTTTTGTGCTAAAAACGCATTTTTCCTCGTTATATGTGAGGTTCAGGGCGTTAGCGGTCTGGAGGAACCTTTAGAGGTTGGCGTCGTGGTCCTGCTGATCGTGGCCGCAGATGGTTACGTTGTCGAGATACGGGAACGTGGCCTGCAACCCGTGCTGGTCAACCATTCGGTCCTTCTCCCGTTGGAAGACCGAGACCCCGTTCGTGACGCCAAATGGGACCCTTAGGAAGTGGTATAGACGCCCATCTGCCTCGAAGGCGGTGTACTTGCGGTCACCTGGGCGGATGGGGAGCTGATGGTAGGCGGACTTGAGGTCCACGGTGGAAAAAACCTTATACTGGGCAATCCGATTGACCATGTCGGATATGCGGGGGAGAGGGTACGCATCTAGCTGCGTGTACCTGTTGATGGTCTGACTATAGTCTACGACCAATCTTTGCTTCTCCCCGGTCTTTACAACTACCACCTGGGCTCTCCAGGGACTATTGCTGGCCTGGATTATGCCTTCCTTCAGCAACCGCTGGACTTCAGACCGAATAAATATCCGGTCCTGGGCGCTGTACCGTCTGCTCCTAGTGGCGACGGGTTTGCAATCCGGGGTGAGGTTTGCAAACAAGGACGGTGGTTCAACCTTGAGAGTTGCGAGGCCGCAGACAGTGAGTGGGGGTATTGGGCCGCCGAATTGGAATGTTAGGCTCTGCAGGTCACACTGGAAATCTAATCCCAGTAATGTGGGCGCGCAGAGTTGGGGCAGCACGTAGAGCCTGTAGTTCTTAAACTCCCTCCCTTGCACCATTAGGTTTGCGATGCAGAACCCTTTGATCTCTACCGAATGGGACCTGCAGCTATGAAATCTTTTGCGTGCTTGGATGGATGGTCAGAAAACAGCGTCTTACCGTGACTGGGTGATTAAAACTTTCCGTGCTCCCGGAGTCGATCAGGCATGATGTCTCGTATCCGTTGACCAGCACCTTTGTTGTTGTCGTCTGGAGCGTCCGGGGCAGTGATTGATCCAGTGTCACCGAAGCCAGTCGTGGTAGTAGTGTCGCGGCGTCTTCTTCGGACCCCGTGGAGCCGTCGATGCTGGGGTCCTTTGTTGTCAACCAAGATGGTGGTGTCCATGAATCGCACGCGGCCGGGGGTGGACAAAATGGCCGCCCCTATGGGTCGCAAGTGGTCGGGGGTGGACAAAATGGCCGCCCCCATGAATCGCACGTGGCTGGGGGGTCACAAGATCGTGGCGCCCATCCTCGCCTCGCGGTGCCAGGGACCTAAAATTGCGGTGCCCGCGGGTCGCACATGGGGCGCTGGGGGGGTTGGGGGGGGTTTGGGATGTGCCGGCCCCATTCTTCTCCGGGGATTGCGGCGACCCCCCCGGGACCGGCACACTGCCGCGTAATGGCCCTTTTTGCCGCAGCTTTTACAAATAGCTGCGCGGGCCGGGCAGCGCTGCCGGGGGTGTTTCGCTTGTCCGCAGAAATAGCAGCGGGCCCCCCCAGGATGGTCTGGCGCTTTAACCGCGCAAGCTTGCGAGGGGGGGGATGCCGGGGAGTTGGTCGCGACGGGGGTCCACGGAGCCCAAGGGGCTGCCGCGCGGTCGGGGCCGTAGGCGCGGGTGTTTTGTGAGGCCACATCAAGAGAGGCTGCAAGGGCTCGTGCCTCTGAGAGTCCTAGCGACTCTCTTTCTAAAAGTCTTTGGCGAATTTGGGGTGAGTTCATACCTGCCACAAATGGATCACGAATTAGCAGGTCCGTGTGTTCGATCGCGTTCACCGGCGGGCAGCTGCAGCCTTGTCCCAAAATTAGCAGCGTGGCGTAGAATTCCTCTAGCGATTCTCCGGGACTTTGCCGTCTCGTCGTGAGTTGGTGGCGCGCGTAGACCTGGTTCACGGGCCGAACGTAGATTCCCTTCAACAATGCGAGCGCCGTCGGGAAATCCTCTGCATCTTCTATTAGAGAGTAAATTTCCGGGCTTACCCTCGAATGCAGGACCTGCATTTTCTGCTCTTCTGTGATCCGGCTGGGGGCCGTTCGGAGGTAGCCTTCAAAGCATGTTTGCCAGTGTTTGAATACTGCTGCCGGGTTCGCTGCGTGGGGGCTGATCCGCAGGCATTCCGGGGCAATCCGGAGTTCCATAGTCTTTTAAGCTCGCTTAATAAATTGTAGCGCACAATGACTTACGCGAGACGAGAAGTGATGAAGTCGATCTAGGCTTTGTTAAGCGAGACTTGTCCCCAGCAGCTCAGCAACAGAATAAGGCTGCGGGGAGAAGCTCGGGCTCTTATACTCCGCCTTCAGGGCGGAGCCAGAAGTCGGCAGATCCAACCAGGACCTGGGACCTGACGGCCAATAGCCTCTCGGCTTCACAGGTACCACATTACCCCTAATACATACCACCACAGTCTGGCAGCATCTGTGGGGAGAGAAAGGAGCTAACGTTTCGAGTCCAGATGACCCTTTTTCAAAGCTGTAAGACAGAGTGTGGGAAATATTTATACTGTGGAGTGAGAATGAAAGATGAGTCATAGCCACAGAAACCCAGGGAAACAGGATGCTAATGGCCACAGAAACCATGGGGAAAGGGTGCTAATGGCAGTCCCCAGAGAGGGCAAAAGGTGTGAAAAGCCAAACAGCAGAGAAACTAGCATCAGGGGTAAAGTGACAGGTGTAGATGTGGGGAGAGGGGAAGGGGGAAACAAAGGAGAGAAAGAGAAAGGAAAGGTGGATAAGATGGGGGGGGGGGGGGGGTTATAATATATATAAAGAAAGACGAGAGAAAGAAAGGGTAAAAGACAGTTAAAATGAAATGGGATGAAAACAAATCGGTCAAGGTGGGGTGGAGCTAATCATCTGAAGTTGTTGAAAGAGTAGGAATAAACTGGTCTTTTTCAAATTGGTAGGCAGTGATTAATGGGGTACCACAGGGATCGGCGCTGAGACCCCAGCTATTCACAATATTCATGATTTAGATGAGGGGAGGGGACAAAATGTAATATCTCCAAATTTGCAAAGGACACAAAGTTGGGTGGGAGGGTGAGCTGTGAGGAGGATGCAGAGATCCTTCAGTGTGATTTGCACAAGTTGAGTGAATGGGCAAATGAATGGCAGATGCAGTATAATTTGGATAAATAGAACATAGAACATAGAACAATACAGCGCAGTACAGGCCCTTCGGCCCACGATGTTGCACCGAAACAAAAGCCATCTAACCTACACTATGCTATTATCATCCATATGTTTATCCAATAAACTTTTAAATGCCCTCAATGTTGGCGAGTTCACTACTGTAGCAGGTAGGGCATTCCACGGCCTCACTACTCTTTGCGTAAAGAACCTACCTCTGACCTCTGTCCTATATCTATTACCCCTCAGTTTAAAGTTATGTCCCCTCGTGCCAGCCATATCCATCCGCGGGAGAAGGCTCTCACTGTCCACCCTATCCAACCCCCTGATCATTTTGTATGCCTCTATTAAGTCTCCTCTTAACCTTCTTCTCTCCAACGAAAACAACCTCAAGTCCATCAGCCTTTCCTCATAAGATTTTCCCTCCATACCAGGCAACATCCTGGTAAATCTCCTCTGCACCCGCTCCAAAACCTCCACGTCCTTCCTATAATGCGGTGACCAGAACTGTACGCAATACTCCAAATGCGGCCGCACCAGAGTTCTGTACAGCTGCAACATGACCTCCCGACTCCGGAACTCAATCCCTCTACCAATAAAGGCCAACACTCCATAGGCCTTCTTCACCACCCTATCAACCTGGGTGGCAACTTTCAGGGATCTATGTACATGGACACCTAGATCCCTCTGCTCATCCACACTTTCAAGAACTTTTCCATTAGCCAAATATTCCACATTCCTGTTATTCCTTCCAAAGTGAATCACCTCACACTTCTCTACATTAAACTCCATTTGCCACCTCTCAGCCCAGCTCTGCAGCTTATCTATATCCCTCTGTAACCTGCTACTTCCTTCCACACTATCGACAACACCACCGACTTTAGTATCGTCTGCAAATTTACTCACCCACCCTTCTGCGCCTTCCTCTAGGTCATTGATAAAAATGACAAACAGCAACGGCCCCAGAACAGATCCTTGTGGTACTCCACTTGTGACTGAACTCCATTCTGAACATTTCCCATCAACCACCACCCTCTGTCTTCTTTCAGCTAGCCAATTTCTGATCCACATCTCTAAATCACCCTCAATCCCCAGCCTCCGTATTTTCTGCAATAGCCTACCGTGGGGAACCTTATCAAACGCTTTGCTGAAATCCATATACACCACATCAACTGCTCTACCCTCGTCTACCTGTTCAGTCACCTTCTCAAAGAACTCGATAAGGTTTGTGAGGCATGACCTACCCTTCACAAAGCCATGCTGACTATCCCTGATCATATTATTCCTATCTAGATGATTATAAATCTTGTCTCTTATAATCCCCTCCAAGACTTTACCCACTACAGATGTGAGGCTCACCGGTCCATAGTTGCCGGGGTTGTCTCTGCTCCCCTTTTTGAACAAAGGGACCACATTTGCTATCCTCCAGTCCTCTGGCACTATTCCTGTAGCCAATGATGACATAAAAATCAAAGCCAAAGGTCCAGCAATCTCTTCCCTGGCCTCCCAGAGAATCCTAGGATAAATCCCATCAGGTCCCGGGGACTTATCTATTTTCAGCCTGTCCAGAATTGCCAACACCTCTTCCCTACGTACCTCAATGCCATCTAATCTATTTACCTGGAGCTCCGCATTCTCCTCCACAACATTATCTTTTTCCTGAGTGAATACTGACGAAAAATATTCATTTAGTATCTCGCCTATCTCTTCAGACTCTACACACAACTTCCCATCCCTGTCCTTGACTGGTCCTACTCTTTCCCTAGTCATTCGCTTATTCCTGACATACCTATAGAAAGCTTTTGGGTTTTCCTTGATCCTTCCTGCCAAATACTTCTCATGTCCCCTCCTTGCTCGTCTTAGCTCTCTCTTTAGATCCTTCCTCGCTACCTTGTAACTATCCATCGCCCCAACTGAAACTTCACACCTCATCTTCACATAGGCCTCCTTCTTCCTCTTAACAAGAGATTCCACTTCTTTGGTAAACCACGGTTCCCTCGCTCGGCACCTTCCTCCCTGCCTGACTGGTACATACTTATCAAGAACACGCAGTAGCTGATCCTTGAACAAGCTCCACTTATCCAGTGTGTCCAACACTTGCAGCCTACTTCTCCACCTTATCCCCCCCAAGTCACGTCTAATGGCATCATAATTTCCCTTCCCCCAGCTATAACTCTTGTCCTGCGGTGTATACTTATCCCTTTCCATCCTTAACGTAAACGTCACCGAATTGTGGTCACTGTCCCCAAAGTGCTCACCTACCTCCAAATCCAACACCTGGCCTGGTTCATTACACAAAACCAAATTCAATGTGGCCTCGCCTCTTGTTGGCCTGTCAACAAACTGTGTCAGGAAACCCTCCTGCACACACTGTACAAAAAAACGACCCATCTAATGTACTCGAACTATATCTTTTCCAGTCAATATTTGGAAAGTTAAAGTCTCCCATAATAACGACCCTGTTACTTTCGCTCTTATCCAGGATCATCCTCGCCATCCTTTCCTCTACATCCCTAGAACTATTTGGAGGCCTATAGAAGACTCCCAACAGTGTGACCTCTCCTTTCATGTTTCTAACCTCAGCCCATACTACCTCGGAAGATGAGTCCCCATCTAGCATCCTCTCCGCCACCGTAATACTGCTCTTGACTAGCAGCGCCACACCTCCCCCTCTTTTGCCTCCTCCTCTGAGCTTACTAAAACACCTAAACCCCGGAACCTGCAACATCCATTCCTGTCCCTGCTCTATCCATGTCTCCGAAATGGCCACAACATCGAAGTCCCAGGTACCAACCCATGCTGCCAGTTCCCCTACCTTATTTCGTATACTCCTGGCATTGAAGTAGACACACTTCAAACCACCTACCTGAACACCGGCCCCCTCCTGCGACGTCAAATCTGAGCTCCTGACCTCTATACTCTCATTCTCCCTTACCCTAAAACTACAATCCAGGTTCCCATGCCCCTGCTGCATTAGTTTAAACCCCCCCAAAGAGCACTAACAAATCTCCCCCCCCAGGATATTTGTGCCCCGCAGGTTCAGATGTAGACCATCCTGTCTGTAGAGGTCCCACCTTCCCCAGAAAGAGCCCCAGTTATCCAGAAATCTGAATCCCTCCCGCCTGCACCATCCCTGTAGCCACGTGTTTAATTGCTCTCTCTCCCTATTCCTCATCTCACTATCACGTGGCACGGGCAACAACCCAGAGATAACAACTCTGTTTGTTCTAGTTCTGAGCTTCCATCCTAGCTCCCTGAAAGCCTGCCTGACATCCTTATCCCCTTTCCTACCTATGTCGTTAGTGCCAATGTGGACCACGACTTGGGGCTGCTCCCCCTCCCACTTAAGGACCCGGAAAACACGATCCGAGACATCACGTACCCTTGCACCTGGGAGGCAACATACCAAACGTGAGTCTCTCACGCTCCCACAAAATCTCCTATCTGTGCCCCTGACTATCGAGTCCCCAATTACTAATGCTCTGCTCCTCTCCCCCCTTCCCTTCTGAGCAACAGGGACAGACTCCGTGCCAGAGGCCCGTACCCCATGGCTTATCCCTGGTAAGTCCCCCCCCCCCCCCCCCCCCCACAAGTATCCAAAGCGGTATACTTGTTTCTCAGGGGAACGACCGCAGGGGATCCCTGCACTGACTGCTTTTTCCCAGTCCCTCTTACAGTTACCCATCTATCTCCAATCTTTGGTGTAACTAATTCCCTGAAGCTGCTATCTATGATCCCCTCTGCCTCCCGAATGATCCAAAGTTCTTCCAACTCCAGCTCCAGTTCCCTAACTCGGTCTTGGAGGCGCTGGAGATGGCAGCACTTCCTGCAGGTAAAATCAGCAGGGACACTAACGGCATCCCTCACCTCAAACATCCTGCAGGAGGAACATTGCACTCCCTTCCCTGCCATCCCTCTAACTTTCTACCAAGATCTGGCTAACAACTAAATTAAATTTTTTATATTAAAAAAAATATTAATAACAATAATAAAATATGGTACTTGCCTCACACCAAAGGGTTTTATTATTAGGTTAGAGGAGGAGGGCGGGTGGGAGACACTACACGTGTAGTGTCTCGGGTTTCCTCTCGACCAGAATTTGACCCACATGAGACCTGGGTGTCCTCGTACACCCGTCACTGAAGGTAAACATGCAGGTACAGCAGGCGGTAAAGAAGGCAAATGGTATGTTGGCCTTCATTGGGAGAGGTTTCGAGTACAGGAGTAGGGCTAACTTGCTGCAATTGTACAGGGCCTTGGTGAGGCCACACTTGGAGTATTATGTGCAGTTTTGGTGTCCTTATCCGAGGAAGGCTGTTCTTGCTCTGGAGGCAGTGCAGCGAAGGTTTACCAGACTGATGCCTGGGATGGCAGGCCTGACGCATGAGGAGAGATTGAGTCAGTTAGGATTGTATTCGCTGGAGTTCAGAAGATTGAGGGGGGAATCACATAGAAACCTATAAAATTCTACCAGGACTGGACAGGGTAGATGCAGGAAGGATGATCCTGATGGTGGGTGTGTCCAGAACCAGGGGTCACAATCTGAGGATACGGAGTAGACCATTTAGAACAGAGATGAGGAGAAATGTCTTCATCCAGAGAGGGGTGAGCCTGTGGAATTCATTACCACAGAAAGTAGTTGAGGCTAAAACATTGACTATTGTCTGAATGGTCATAAATTAGGAGAGGGGAAGGTGCAACGAGACCTGGGTGTCCTTGTACATTGTATGTTCTCGAGAAGCAGTTAGATGTAGAACTTGGGGCAAATGAGATGAAAGGATATGGGGAGATGGCGGGATTAGTTGGATGATCAGCCATGGCCAGAATGAATGGCGGAGCAGGCGCGAAGGGCCAAATAGCAGTCTCCTGCCCCTATTTTCTATGTTTCTATCATAGTTTAAAATCAGTCGTTCTTGTAACATGTCCACAGTTACAGGGAATATCTAATGATCAACTGGGGCATCTTTATGTTTCATTAGTGAGAATAATCATGTAATTACAGAGTCATGATTTATTTCCATAAGGGTTGTCACGGGGGAAATGCAAATGGTTATTTCATGCATTACTTGTTACATTCTGTTCTCTCAGCATCCAACTTGTTTCTGTAAAATAATCAAAAAAGTCTGACGAGTGTATATCTGATATCAAGTGCTGTCCCCCACCAAGGCACCAGGAAAGGCACTGAACTTTGATAGAATTGAGCAGTATAGGGTGGAACAAGTCGTTACTCCTCTGGATGTTTCACCAAAATGCTATCTTTTGGTCTCCAGAAAGAGCTGTCCATGGGCCAGCAACTGAACACTCCGCCCCCCCCTCACCCCATCTCAAACAAACACAGCTTCTTCACTTTGAAAAATGACTATTAACCTAGATGTAGGCTGCCTTGTATGCATAATGCAAAATGGTGGAAATGGACAGATAATCTAAATTAGATCATTTCTAACCCCATCCTGTGTATAACTTCTCATTTCCTCTGCGTCATATTGTGTTCAGTTTTGGTCTCCTTACCTGAGAAAGGACGTACTGGCGCCGGAGTTACTGGTGCTGGAGGGTGTGCAGAGGAGATTCACTAGGTTTATTCCAGAGTTGAGGGGGTTGGATTACGAGGAGAGGTTGAATAGACTGGGACTGTACTTGTTGGAATTTAGAAGGATGCGGGGGGGATCTTATAGAAACATGTAAAACTATGAAGGGAATAGATCGGATAGATGCGGGAAGGTTGTTTCCACTGGCAGGCGAAAGCAGAACTAGGGGGCATAGCCTCAAAATAAGGGGAAGTAGATTTAGGAAGGAGTTTAGGAGGAACTTCTCCACTCAAAGGGTTGTGAATCTATGGAATTCCCTGTCCAGTGAAGCAGTTGAGGCTCCTTCATGAAATGTTTTCAAGATAAAAACAGTTTTTTGAAGAATAAAAGAATAAAGGCTCATGGTGTTCAGGCGAGAAAGTAGTGTTGAGTCCACAAATGATCTCATTGAATGGCAGGCCTGAAGGGCCAGATGGCCGACTCCTGCTCCTAGTTCTTATGTCACTGAGCCGGAAGACTATTTGAACGATCCAAATATTCTCTGAACCAACTATTTTTGAATGCTTTTGCCACTGACTATGGTTTGGACCTCCCAGTCACCTTCCCATTCTACATTTGGGTGAATTATCTGACCTCTACTTAGTGCACCTGTCTGAACCACCTAGATGAGATCAAGAACTTTTCTTGTTAATGGAACCTTCTGAAAGAACCAGCATCCTCGTTTCTGGCACAATACCTGGATCACACACGTCAATGTGTTGTGCCCCAGTCTATCATGCTTCAATACTCGTCAATCAACTTTATTAGAAATGTCGGTTCTTTGAAATATTGATTGAAATGTTGCCATTCAAGCTGGGTTTGATTTCACCTGTCATTGGCACTCCAGGGCTGTGAGTGGACCACCCTCCCATGCAAAATTCTTCTTCTATCTCGGTCTTCAATTCATCCCACCAACTCCAGATATGTTGGCTTATTTGGTTGTTCTCGGTGAAATGATTCTCGGCAGCCTCAGTCTATTTCTCCGCCAACTTGAGATTCCAACAGAGAGCATTCCACAAAGCAGCTCATTGGCACTCAATCTAATGCAGTGAGATAGTCCAGGAAATGTAAATGTCAGAGTGCATGTCTGAGGTTCACATTAAGGCATACTGTTGGAGTCAAATAAAAGTCAATTATTTCACCGTACACCTGAGCTTGCTTGAGGTTGATGCTGGGATTCAAAGGTATAAATGTTCTGTTCATGAGTATTGATATGCTGATATTGAAAAACACGAAATAGTATTTAATAAAGCAAGGATATATTGTCTAATGTTTGCAGTTCGTGTTGCTGATGTACCTACAACAGCCTCGGTGTTTGAGTTTTTGTAACTGTTCCAGTATTGCAAAATCCAGGTTTTATACTGTTGGTAACATGATTGTTTGTTTTGCTTCTGTGCAAATTATGTAGTTTTCCACCTCTTGAAATGGAAGAAGGGAGCGTGGTAGATAGATGTGGTATCCTGTTGTTATCGTCAGTACACTATTCCCCTTCACTGCAACATGAAATGTTGGAGGTTTCAGATCATGAGCATTGCTGGCCTGCTTATGATGACGCCTTTGACTTTGAATATTAAACATGTTGGGGGGGCAACTTGAATTGTGAGGCACATCCCCACACATTGGTTGTGGGTGGGCTGAGTATTTTACAGCCACATACAGCAAGGAGTACAATTCTTGCAGAAGTGGTCCCAGAGGTAGTGTGAAATTCTGGAACCTAAGTGATAAACCTCTTGGAATCAAAATGTTTTATGTTCATGTGTAATGTTTGCTGCAAAATTAGCATTTTATTTGTGTTGAGCAGTGCACATTAATGCTAAAGTAGTTGAATCTGATTCTGATAACTGAGGATAAGAAGCAATTTACATTGTTGATTAGCTCACTTCAAATATAAGAGCATATGTGAATATAGCTTCATATTTATTCAAATACTAAGATTTAAATACTAAATAATTTAAAGATTAGTATTGTAATAAATAATATTGATTGCCAATTTCTTGTAGCTCGTACCATTCTTTGCCTTAATTCATGTCATTGCATTTACGATGACATACGAAATGATTGACCTTTATAAAGAAGAATAAACGGGGAAGTGTTGTGGAAATGTATGCTGCTGTCTGATTCCAGGACAGAACTTAAACTTTAAGTAAAATAAATAAATGAGCATGTCACCATGTTGCTGCTTTCTTAAATTGCATTTTAATTCATAATAAAATAGTTGATGAAAAGCAGAACAATATAATTTATCATGTAAATTATTGCTGAATGGAAACCCAGGGAGCAAAGCACTCGAAGCAGGATTGGAAGAATGAAGTCTTTTTAAAAATAATATTTTGAAATGCTAATGAGAGCCAGTGTTCATTTATCTTTTCTATTGCAAAGCGCTCAATTAAATTGATGTTTCAGCTGTTAGTGAACTTGCTGATATGATAACCTGGGAATAGGAGGAATATACCCATTCCAACTGTGGCACTAGGGTTTTAATCCAGCCAAAACTGTTAGGATAACCATTTTTCGCTCTAACAACAACACAGTCTGAATCCAGTTTCTAGTGGATATTAACTATTT